>NC_088236.1:34470319-34770319 GCF_036934945.1 Oncorhynchus masou masou | reverse complement strand
CTGTGCCAAGCTGACAACGACAAGCAGTGGGTACAACGAGTACATGACACCCTAATTCAGCCCCTCTCAAGAGACAGGACTGTACAGAGTGAGAACCGACTCATAAGCGAAGGAGACCATCTTTGTGTACAATTTGTATAAGTTTGGCCACAAAAACAAACAAAACATTTTTTATTTCATGGCACAAGGGGGATTAAAAGTTGTTTAAACCAATGAACGACAAACACCTTCCCACGGGTCAAACATTTGAATCTGAACTTGTTGTTCTCCACTATATTTTCAGTTGCTCACGACAAAACTCTTCGAAAGCGAACATTAGGTATTATTGTCAAACCCAAATCAGCTTATAAAGAGCAAGTATGATGTCCGACTCCCAATGATAATATACAGTACTGTCAGTAAGATCCTCTCTTCCAGACAGCAGCAGCTCATTTATGAAACACTGGCCGTGTCTGGCTCCTAGCCATCAGAGACAGACAGCGCCATCATTCTGCCCGTCCATCTCGCTCTCATCCCTGAACAGAAGAACGAAACCCACCTCGGCCTGTCTCCAGGGCCTGCTCCCTACACCCCCTGCTACACATGGACATCTTTCAATTCCGACAAACTCCTCCCCCTCTTTCTTTCTCCTCCCTCTAACCCTCCTCCCCTGCTACTTGTCCCTCCTCCCTGTGGTCAAATAATACAAGTTGCTAGATATTTTATTCAGATGACCATTAAGAGGTGAGAAAACATCAGAGGCTCACCAGTTCTACTCGGGGTCCCAGTCCTTCCAGAATCCAGTGAGCTTCCTCTGCCTTTTTCTGAGGAGAGAACACACAAACATACTCAGCACATATCAACTACAAAGCCTCACGTCTCCCATCACCAAGGCAACGCAGCAGCTAGCTCACTCAATGAATGACGTTTGGATGGGCACTGTGTGCAGCAACTATTTTTAGAGCTTTTAACACAAGGCAAAAACTCGATCCGCTCCCTCGCTCTTCTCCTACCAGAGAAAAGATTACTCACCTCCCCGAGCACACACTGAGGGACAGAGAGAGGTAGAGCGAGAGCAAGCAGGTGAGGGAGAGTGGGAGAGTGGGAGAGGAAGAGCAAGAGAAAGAGTGACACACTGACAGAGTGAGTGCAAGACTGTATGGCTGCAGTGCTTCTCCATAAGGAACATCTGACAAAACAGAGACAAAGATCTCTCCTTCGCAGTGCGCTCAGGTTGAGGTTTCACTACACAAGCTTAAGAGATAAAACAGAACAGGTTGGCAGTGATTGTGAAGAAGAGAAGCACAACCCCATCTCTGTACCTCTATCACAGATGACCTCTACTCAGCTGAGCTCTATACATTTATATTTAGCCATGTCACGTGCTGTGTGCAGTGTCCCTGAATGTTGTTTTGGAGGCAGCTCTGCAGAGTGGTCACTAGCTGGCACAGCCACAAAATCGTATTATTTTTTCAACCCTAAACACACTGCCGACTCTAATGCCTAACCCTAACCTTAAATTAAAACCAAAAATCCCATGTTTGTTTCTGCTAGATGGGCTAGATGGAAATTGCTCAGTTCTTCCTCTAGGGCAAGATGCATGACAAACGTCAACCTGCTGACCCCTCTCTCTGGCTCTGTCGCCCTCTCTCTGGCCCTGTCGCCCTCTCTCTGGCCCTGTCGCCCTCTCTCTGGCCCTGTCGCCCTCTCTCTGGCCCTGTCGCCCTCTCTCTGGCCCTGTCGCCCTCTCTCTGGCTCTGTCGCCCTCTCTCTGGCTCTGTCGCCCTCTCTCTGGTGCGCTCTCTCTCCCTCCCCCCCCCATGCTCGCACTTTTTTCTTTCTTCCTTCCTTCCTTTCTTTCCGATGCTTCCTCATCCAAAAGAAGGCTGTGACATTCTGCAGATTACTAATACATGTATTTTTTTAAGGACTGTTTAATGGACAGCAATTAACAAGGATTTAATCCTGAGTGAGAGAAGAGGGAGAACTGGAAACGTCTCTACATGTTGCCATTTCCTGATTAGGACTGTCCCCTTTATGTCCACCATATTGTACAGATAAAGACCTGTAAATGCAGCCTGTACATTTGCCATGAATTGTATGTCCGATTAAGGGCATCAAAAACTATACTCAAGGGCATCGGCAACAAAGGGGATAAAGGTGTAAGCTAAATTAAGAGGAGTAATGACAACACCGTGTTGATCAACATGGAGCTTTGACATGCTACAGTTCCTCCTCAAATCCATCTCAACCAATCACATCTGATATGAGATTACCAGTGATTGTGAGTGAGGCCAGTCCACTTCAAACATGCCCCCTAGTGCTTAGACAGGAGGACTGGCACTTGAACAGAAAACTAACTGCGCTGCTCTTTCCCAACAGAAGTCAAAGAAGCATTTTCCGTCTAAAGAAAATGGAAATATTGGTTACATCATAATATATACGAAATTAAAACGAGAGGGTTTAATAGTGACACAACCAGACTGAAGGTGCAGGGCCTTGAGGGCTCTCTGTACCATGTGTGTGTGCTACAAGGAACTATGGTAGTGCAGTTCCAGTGAGAGTCCCAGTTGTCTCTCTTGTATGTATCCAAGGCAGCCATGTTCTAATGAGATGAGTGAACATGAGTGGCGTTGCCAGTGGCATTGACAAAGGCCTGTGGGTGTCTCCTTGTCTCAGAGATGAGGTGATACTGAGCCCACAGGGACAGATGACACCAGCGACACAATGGAAATATGGGCTACATCATAAAAGATACGTAATTAAAATGAGAGGGTTTAATAGTGGCACAACCAGAATAAAGGCGCAGTGCTTTGAGGGCTCTCTGTTCCGTGTGTGTGTGTTACAAGGGACTATGATAGTGCTACTGCTACTGAGGCTGGTGTAATTACAGCCAGGTGCTGAAACACACACAAACACCCCTCCCCGACACACACCCCTCCGCCACACACACCCTCCAACAATACTAGAGTACCCTATACAAAGGCTGAGGAGGGCAAGGGACCAAAGACAAACATCAACACCCATGCAGGTACACAAAAGAGGAGAGAACATATCCAGAAACGACATGATTACCTTGCCTTCGTCACATACACCTTCCTGCATAATACATTTGCAAACATACCATCAGTCACTGTGCCACACCATCCCTTTGGGCTGGGACTTGTAGAGGGCTGTGTATATAATGGTGTAATCTCGGTGAACACAGAACTCAAATCGTACATAATTAGGTCAGATTTTTGTTTACATAGTCTGGGGAGAGAGTGGGGCCAGTGTGGTGGTGCGAAGTGTTCCAGAGGTCAGGGACATTGGACGAGTCCTCCACACACTTCCAGGCTTTGAGATCATCACATGGGTGCTCAGCAAACTCTTGCGGCATGGAGTCAATCATGCCATTATGATTTAGCTCTGGGGTGAAAGGTATACAGTACTATTGTCTTCAGCAGGTCTCTATCAGATAATGACTTGTTCTAGTATATAATAGAAGATAACTAGTTTAAGAGTTGACCTTTTAGAAGACTCTGACATGGCCACTGAATCAAATCAAATGTTATTTGTCACATGCGCCAAATACAATCCCTTCCCAACAATGCATAAAAATAAAATACTAACACATGAGGAATAAAATACACAAGAATGAAGCTACATACAGGGAGTACCAGTACCATATCAAGGTGTAGAGGTACGATGCATTTGAGGTAGATAATATACATGAAGGCAGGGTAAAGTGACGATGCATCAGGAAAGATAATGTACATGAAGGCAGGGTAAAGTGACGATGCATCAGGAAAGATAATGTACATGAAGGCAGGGTAAAGTGACTAGGCATCAGGAAAGATAATAATACGGTATTTGAGGTAGATAATGTACATGAAGGCAGGGTAAAGTGACTAGGCATCAGGAAAGATAATGTACATGAAGGCAGGGTAAAGTGACTAGGCATCAGGAAAGATAATGTACATGAAGGCAGGGTAAAGTGACTAGGCATCAGGAAAGATAATAATAAGGTATTTGAGGTAGATAATGTACATGAAGGCAGGGTAAAGTGACTAGGCATCAGGAAAGATAATGTACATGAAGGCAGGGTAAAGTGACTAGGCATCAGGAAAGATAATAATAAGGTATTTGAGGGAGATAATGTACATGAAGGCAGGGTAAAGTGACTAGGCATCAGGAAAGATAATAATAAGGTATTTGAGGTAGATAATGTACATGAAGGCAGGGTAAAGTGACTAGGCATCAGGAAAGATAATGTACATGAAGGCAGGGTAAAGTGACTAGGTATCAGGATAGATAATGAGTCAAATAAAGACCATCCTGGCACTTACACAACATTATTAGTACTTCATTTAACCCTTATTTTACCAGATAAGTTGATTGAGAACACATTCTCAATTACAGCAATGACCTGGGGAATATTTACAGTGAAGAGGAGGGGGATGAATGAGCCAATTGTAAGCTGGGGATGATTAGGTGGCCATGATGGTATAAAGGCCAGATTGGGAATTTAGCCAGGACACCGGGGTTAAAACCCCTACTCTTATGATAACTGCCATGGGGTCTTTTTGTGACCACAGAGAGTCAGGACACCCGTTTAACGTCCCACCCGAAAGACGGCACCCTGCACAGGGCAATGTCCCCAATCACTGCTCTGGGGCATTGAGATATGTTTTTTAGACCAGAGGAAAGACTGCCCCTTACTGGTCCTCCAACACCACTTCCAACAGCATCTGGTCTCCCATCTAGAGACTGACCAAGACCAACCCTGCTTAGTTTCAGAAGCCAGCCAGCAGTGGGATGCAGGGTGGTATGCTGCAGGACATACAGGGGACCATCTGGAGTCTGTACGATGAGTGGGAGAAGACCCTGTACAACGATATACTATTGCAATCAACACAATCAGTTTTATACAGTTTTGTGTGTGCATGGAGCAGTGCTCACCACTAGGTGGACTAAGAGTATTGGAAATGACTGCTTTAACTACTACTACATAATATCCTACTCATCAAAACAAACTACATTGGTAGACGTAAACCTGTATGACATTCTTACATTCAGACAATTTTAAAATTAAAGACAAAAAAGAGAAAATGGTTCACCTGCTAAATGATGCTGACCTTTGGCAGACTACACCATCAGACAGGAGAACTTTGCCTGGTATTTCAATAAGACTGGGAGGCTAATGAATGAATACCTTCTAATACAGCCTTTCCACCTCTCTATTGACAGTTGCATTTGACAGTACTGTCGAGCTAAGTAACAGCAATGACAGAGCTCAGAGTTTTATCTCTTCACAGAATATCAATCTTGGTCATAGCAAAACTCAACACAAAAAAAAAACGTTCCATGTGGCCTTCAAATGATTAATTAGGTTCTCAAACAGCAGGATTCCTATTTTTCAAGGGAGAAGCCAAGTGACAGTCTACCATACTAGTGTTTCATCATCAAAGAGCTGTCAGAGACTTCCTCTACACTACATCCAGATGCTCCCACTCTACTTCCTCCACAGCTTCCGCCTCAATCTCAACCTATTTCTGTGACCCCAAAAAGACCAGATAAAATCAAATAACACAATTTCAGTCAGACAGCAACATTCATTCAAAATGATCTAAGATAATGAGCAAAACCATTACTAAAACTCACTCATCATCCCGCCAACAACTAAAGGCCATAATGATGATAGTTGGTTACGTGCACACAATTAGATTGTGGATAGTCAGATTAATTGAATAAACATTTGTTTAAAATGTTTAGATGCTTCGCAAGAAGATCACCTTCCCTAATAATCCTGTCTACATGGACACATCTGAAATCAGGCTACCTGATGGGACTTGTGCAGGAAATCCCCAATAAAAATAAACATTCGATAAATGTCATGTCAAATAACTGTTATTTTTTTGAAGCCTAATTGATTCGGAGTTGGGACATATAAAGTTTGTATGTGAAAACTATTTCTAAGAAGCTGACTGTCAGAATTCACTTCCCACACACATAAGAGGGAGGCTTGCGCTACGGTACATGCGCAGATCAAAAACACCGACAGAATGACGATTAAGCTGTTTACATGTACTAATAATTCTAAAGATTTCTCAGAAAAACAGCTATTTTAATCGGTTTATGCCTATGTCGATTTTGACCTTAGGCTGATCAAGATGAGCAGAGAGAAGTGTTTACGCGACTATTGCGATAATCAGTTGATTATCGAATTATTAGTGTTCATGTAAACATACTCAATGTGACACAGGGGAGAGCTTGCGACGTGTATTCTAACACTAGCCAACAGTGAGGTTATTAGCACTGATTACAGCAATTCCAGCCCCATGCACTGATTGAGATGCAGATAATTACACAGAGAGAAAGCAGTAAGTGTGTGTGTACGATGGTACTGACCCTGTTTTCGTCGTAGATGATCTGCACCAGGCTACGGTGCTTGGCCTCGCTGGGCGGAGGGGAGATCATGGACCGCTCCGGCTCCTGGGGCTTTGCTGCCTCCTCCTCCAGCTGTTGCTACAGGTCACACACACACACACACAAACACACACAGTTACTGGTGAACAAAGTGTGCAGGCAAGATGTCCCTTTAAATCAGATTGGGGGAGAAGAACATGCAAGAGAAAGATGACAGATAAAAGGTTATCATCACAAGCCATGAACAAAGGCAAAAGGCCCGATCCTGCAGCACTTTTGTGCTCCTCTGTTTCCGTGGAGACAGGTTACTCAAGCAGTGTGTAGCTCCTCCCCCTCTTGCTCCTCATCTCCAGCAATGATGTGCCTAACTGTCCTATTAACTGCAAATAGCTTAACACTTGAACATCCAGTTAAAAAAACACCTTACCGCACAAAGGGGACTGTGAAAAGACGCAGCCATTTTATATATCTTGTAATGTAATTTTCACTGTACTATGTATTAGACCTAGATATTGTGTGAATGTACTGATATGTAGGCTGTGTGACACTTTAAATCTACGCATTTCAGTCCATGACTAATATTGTTCTGTACTACGTGTCATGTTTCACGTGGACCACAGGAAGAGTAGCTGATGCTTTTGCAGCTGCTAATGGGGATCCTTATGAATATCAAATAGGACAACGGCCACTGACGTTTGATTTAGGTTTTATTAACAATCTGCAACAACAAAAAAAGCTACGTCCTCCATCCCTGACTTTTCCTACATATTGGTACATTGCTCAGTTGTCAGAATTTTACAAATCACAAACAGAAACGTATTTAGAGGCTGTTAACCTGTTGTTGTTTGTAGTTTTTTTCCCACTGATTACGACCTTAAGGTGCTAAGACAATATCTGCCGTAGGGCCTCGGTACCCAGGCGCTAATACGCCGCTTTCCTCACTGAATGAATGACGTCAAACGGATGAATGGGCGACAGAAACCCAAAACTGACCATTGAGACGTGACTTCCCAGTTGAATTTAAATGGGACTGAATGATGAGCATGAGGAAGGTGATTGAATTTGAACGATCAAATGTGGGGTCTTCATCTCATTCTGACGTTGACTTTGAGCCTCTGCCTCCCATGCCTGAGCCTGTGAGAAGCTGTAACTGGACTGTATTACTTACTAGAAACTCTTTTACTAGTCAAATCTATAAATACAATTGATCAGATGTATTACACTAATGTTTTTATTGGAAGGGAAACGGAATAGGCTATACATGTTGCAGTAAGCCTTTGTAGAATAATACAAAACAGATCCCTGGCTCTATCCAAACAAATGACATGTTTTAATATCTTTTCATGAACATATACCCACGAACAGCCGATTTCGTCATGCAATTCATCCTTTACAATTGTTTATGTCCAATTTATTAAGCGTTGGTGTCTTGTGGGTTTCTATGAATCTGATGTATATGCTCAAGGGGATGCCCGACAACATTCTCTAGCGGGTACTTATAGGCTGAAAGGCCCATCGGTTCTAGTGTTAACTCCCCTGGGTCCGGTTAATCAGAGGGTTAACTTACCACCACAGAGATCCTATTAACTTACAGTATTCTAATTCTGATTACCACAACATGGAGTAAACAAAGCCAGGGTCGGCCCCATGCCAGAGAAGAGAGTGAGAGTAGTACTGAGGAGACAAAGCATTTGGGGGCGATTCCACACCAGCGGGAGCGGAACATATTTTTGGTATCTCAGAATGTTCTGGCAATTCTCACATAGAAGCTTCATTGGAAGGAAGGCGTTTTTAAATGCTTTTTTACATTTGAATCACAAACCATTTGAGAAAATCGTGATGACAGAGGCCATTTTAGGCCCTTTTTTAGACCTATACGCTTCCAGTATGAGCCTATGATTTGTGAACCGTACATGATACAGATAACATCTTGGTGTAATTATACTTCTTATAGTGTGCTCCGAGTCAGAAATACAGAGTATGCTTTGATTCTGAAGGGGTGGGAGAATCACATTCATTTATTAAAACATAACAAAATATTAATATCTCAAAATGACCCTTTTTTTATTTTGTTCATGTTAAGACATATACGTTTGGAACAATATATTCTACATGTAACTTAAATTTCCCAAATGGGTACCCTGCTAATTTTGAAGGTATGATCAATTTTATCAGCACCACCAACACGGTGAATGGGAAAATGGATTCAAAGAGAACTCCCTCTGCTGATTACTTGCTGAACTTGCAATTCTAAAGGAGGGCTATGATTGATTAATGGCTTATAGTGTCCATTTTTAGGTACCACAGAGTCCACTCTGGAAATTTGACATGTTTGTAGAGTAAGATATATATATTTTTTAAATAAGCAAAAACCAAAAAGGTTAGCTGAGATATTAATATTTTTTTATAAATGTGAAAATGTGAATTTCAGAATCCAGACATACTTCCTTTTTGAGAGAACACTAAGGAGTATATGAACACCTATATGTTACTGTATCATGTACGGTTCACAGATCAGTGTCTTACTGAAAGAATATATAGTTCTAAAAAGGGCCTACTATTGCAAATGTCATCATGAATTGCACAAATCTTGCTTGTGATACAAATGTAAAAAGTTTAACATCTTTCCTCCCAGTTAAGTTCCTATGTAACAATTGCCAGAACATAGTCAAAGCAACAGCACAGTGGTCATGCCAGCGTCCATTGAACTGATCCATTATGTTCACAATGTGTATTAAGTGGTGACATTATGGCCTCCTCAGTGCAAAGGCACAATCGTAGATCACCAGTAACTGACATAACAGTTGATTACATCTTCAAGTAACATTTCTAAAGTGGAATAAATGTATGATGCTCCAATAAACAGGATAGGTAAGTAGGAATAATAAGACACTTGGCATAAACAGACAAGAGGCTGTTGGTTGTATGTGGCAGCAGAGCTGCGGGTCTGTTAGTGGCCCAGCCAGGGGTGTTAGTGAAGCTCTTTCACTGGGGGCTGGGACTCCCTGTCAGTGTACTGCCTGCTGTGCTGGGAGGTGATCTAAACTAGATCCAGTCCCCTTCTTCCCCCCTTTCCCCTGAAAGAGGCCAGGGGCTCAATAGGGGGAGAGAAAGCTGGCCCTGGGCCCCCAGAGGATCCCCAGCAGAATGGCGCGTGATGGATCATCCTGTGCCCCAATCGGGCTGGATAAGCATCTGGGGAGGAAAACACAAACATTCCCAGAACCCCCTTCTCTTCCTAAACCCACCATGGAGTAAAATAAAATAAACTAGCCGTCCTGAGCCTGGCTGACACAACACAGGCTGGCTGTAACCTGATCCCAGGCCCACACTCTGCCAGAACTCTTTAAATAAAGTTTTACCACACTACTTAATTGCTCCAGATGTTTTAATACTTGGAGAGCTGTGCGGAGGAAAGCACTATGGCGGGGGGTGGGGTTGAATAGTTAAAAAAAGAAAACATCCATTCAAAAAAAAACATAGCGTTTGTTGAGGGGGGTTTGATTTATTTTTCTAGGTAGCAGAGCTTACTCTCTCAATCATTCACTGGACCTCACCACGCTCGCTCTCTTCTCGGCTGCCACCCACCACAGCCCATCCCTCGCATTCCTCCTCCGCTGGCTCGATTTTTTCAAACTTATGGGCTATTCACAATAAATAAATAAATAAATAAAATATATATATATATATATATATATATATATATATATATATAGAGATAAAGAAAGAAAGAAATAAGCTTTGTTGTACAATTAAAAAGGTCAAATGCAGTGCAAACAGTCAGTAATGATCTAATGAATGTAGGGGTTGTGAAGACATACCTAGGCTAAATATAAGCCTTCAACAACCATTAACCTGCTTCTTGCAATAATCACTGATCTGGCTTGGAAATCGGTCTATGAAAATTACCTTTTTTTTTTATAAAAAAAGAAATGTCCAGAACCATGCCTAATGCACATTCACTAATAATGACTAACTTGTTGTAGCAGGTATTAGGCTAGAGAGAATTAACCCAGGTCTCATGAACAATCTCTCAAGCACCACGTTAGTGAGTAGCCAGCTTTAGATTTCCAGTTGAACCAACTTGGATCTATTTGCTAGCTAACAAAGTATAACAGTTGAGTTGTTATGAACACACCCTTCAGTCCTTCAACTGATTCAACAGCATGCTAGCCTATATACTTTGTTCAAATGTTGAAATCAAGGGGCCTACCTCATTTCACAGAACGAGAATGAGTTGCCAATTCCTTGTATAACCGTTTTATGCTTATTGCACAATTATAAAACAGACTGGACAGCTAGTATAACAGTCTTTGGCTAAAATTATATCAGCAGTACTTGAATGTGTGCGACAAACTGAGCATTAATTTTCCCGAATCCGGGTTCATTGATATGGTCGTTTTAGTGGTTTCTGCTTTGTGCACAATTTGAGTAGATGAACCATAAAGGGTTTGTTAGATAAAGGTTCATTTCTCCTCTACTACAGTAAAACAATGTCTCAATGTGTTTTGGTGTCCATAAGACCCATTCTGTTGGACCAAACCTCAAATGCAAATAGCGAGTTGAAACCGCTTGTCGGAGAGGAAAAAGTGATCTCTCCTCTTTGTTATTGTGAGCGACAGGGGCTTGGTGTGTGTAAACCATAGAGGAAGAGGCAAAGCGAGAGGCTTCACTCTCACTAAAAATCCATCCAAAATAAGCCCAATGCGTTTTTATGGGCTTATTTTGGACCTAAGCTTGTCACCTGCCTTCCTGCCTTTGGCACAACAAATCCCATTATTAGGTAGGAGACATGTGCATGTCGTCATAATATTTATTTTTATTTTTTTTATTTTACCTTTATTTTACTAGGCAAGTCAGTTAAGAACAAATTCTTATTTACAATGACAGCCTAGGAACAGTGGGTTAACTGCCTGTTCAGGGGCAGAACGACAGATTTGTACCTTGTCAGCTCGGGGGTTTGAACTTGCAAACTTCCGGTTACTAGTCCAACGCTCTAACCACTAGGCTACCCTGCCGCCCCATATACAAATCTCTGGTGTAAATGGGAAGGTGCACACAGCACAGAAGGCGCAAAGGAGACGAGACCTAAAAGACAACATGAGAACCAGCGGACATAAACGCTCATAATAAAAAAAGAAGAAAAGGAAAAAAAAAAAGAAAATACATTCTTGAGGCATTTGGAATATTGGGCAAAAACTAAATCGAATGGATCAAATTAATTTGATATATCGCCCAGCCATACTCTTTCCCCTCCCACAGCGGGCCATGTCATGGGTTGCAGGTGGCCTAGATTTAAGAAGAAGCGTGTTGAGTGCCAGCCAGAGAAGAGAAGTGAGAGGGGTAGGGAAGGCTGGAGATATCGGCACACTTGCGTAGAGTGCATGGTCTAGGGTGGTGGGGGTTGGGTGGTTGAGCGAGGCCTGTGACTAATTCTATAAAACATGATGTGGCAGGCAGCCAAGAGGGAGACGGCGAGGAAGGAATACGAGTGGTTAAACAGTCACAAAACCTCCGCCATAATCCTCCTCTCCCCCGGGGGGAGCTGTTATTTATGGCTTGTGTATTTATTTTTTTAACCTACATTTCTCCTAAAAAAAAGGAAGAGAGGAGAAAGTTAAAGGAGAAGAGAAAGCAACTGCCATGAAGCAGAGCACTGTGGCAGGCTGAGTGAGCCCTAACTACAGTAGTAGCTTAGTACAATAATTACAGCAATATAACCATGTCTGGGCTCAAGGCTTTACTGTGTGAAAACCCACTGAAGACAGGCAATGAGAGGGATAATGGATTTAACCACAGATGGGAGCATTTTCAGGGAGACTGCTGGAACTGTCAGAGAACACGCTGACAGTAAACACACAGTGTAGGCCACGCACTGTCAAAGAAATTCAGGCGCAATGAGAAATAATGACACGGATAGACACTTAGGTCATCCTTAGAAGATAAAGTATATAGATCCTGTCTCAGCCTCCAGTATTTATGCTGCAATAGTTTGTGTCGGGGGGCTAGGGTCAGTCTGTTATATCTGGAGTATTTCTCCTGTCTTATCCGGTGTCCTATGTGAATTTAAGTATGCTCCCTCTCTCTTTTCTCTCCTTCTCCTCTCTCTCTTATCTCGGGGGACCTCAGGACTACCTTAGCCCCATGCCTCAGGACTACCTGACCTGATGACTCCTTGCTGTCCCCAGTCCACCTGGTCGTGCTGCTGCTCCAGTTTCAACTGTTCTGCCTGCGGCTATGGAACCCTGACCTGTTCACCGGACGTGCTACCTTGTCCCGGACCTGCTGTTTTCGACTCTCTCGCTCTCTCTCTACCGCACCTGCTGTCTCTAACTCTGAATGATCGGCTATGAAAAGCCAACTGACATTTACTCCTGAGGTGCTGACCTGTTGCACCCTCGACAACCACTGTGATTATTATTATTATCTGACCCTGCTGGTCATCTGTGAAAGTTTGAACATATTTGCCATGTTCTGTTATAATCTCCACCCATCACCCCTCAGAGCCTGGTTCTCTAGGTTCCTTCCTAGATTCTGGCCTTTTTAGGGAGTTTTTACTAGCCACCGTGTTTCTACATCTGCATTGCTTGCCGTTAGGGGGTTTTAGGCTGTGTTTCTGTACAGCACTGTGACATCGGCTGATGTAAGAAGGGCTTTTTAAATACATTTGATTGATTGATATACCTGATTGCACTTGGTACCAAATCTAAAACCATTATCTAAACACAGTCTCATAAATTACAAACAGACAAGCACCAAACAAACCGTAGTGAAGAGGACCTAAGCCATGGTTGTACGGTACCTGTACCTGTTTCTTGCGTAGCTTGCAGATCTGTTGCTCCACCATTGTAATCTCCCGGTCCACACGATCCATGTTCTGGATGAGCTCCTCCTTGGAGAAGCGAGCGGGCACCAGGTCCAGATCAGGGTCCATCTGGGCCGGGCTGACGGGGGAGATTGGCTCCAGCTTCCCCATGGAGCTGCCCCGGTCCTGGAGGAAGATAAGAGTTGACATAGAGTAGTGGTTCCCAAACTAGGGGGCGGGGCGCGAGGGGTTCAAGAGTAAGTTTAAAGCTTTAAACTTACTCTTGAAAGGTGTAATAGTAGAATACAAACAGTGCATTTTCAAAATTGGGTAGTGCATCATCAGTTCCTCTTGTCATGTTAGTCATTGCATAACTTAGAGAGCCATGTATAACTTGTCAGAAATGTCCAGATCCACTAGGCCATGTCAGCTAACGTTTTTAATTAATTAATTTTTTGCCAATAGATGTGTAATTTTTTTTGTCACTCAAATATCACATGAATACACAAACATGGAAAAATGTATAGAATTTCAAGAAAATTTGCTTTGAAACTACAACATGTTCTATGCACCGAATGTGTAGAATTGCAGGAAATAATCCTTAAACTTGCTGAATTTTCTTCACCAATAAGAGGAGTCTGAACAGTCTGTCATGAACAATGCTTGTGCCCACAGAATTCTGTATGTGATGTTCCCCGATCCTGGAAAGGGGGCCCCGAAGGGACAAGGTTTGGGAACCCCTGACAGAGGACGTTAACTCATCAGTTTATAGGTGTTTCACAATACTAACACTGCTTACTTAGTCCATTATGCAAATTATCAGGTTGCTTGGCAAACAGAACACAAAGTATACAGTTATAAGGTGAACTTCTAGAAAGGCCTGAACCCAGATGGATGCAAATAGATGGATCTATTCCTATGTTTAGATTGTAGCCATTGATTAGACAGCAACGCTAAACTGGCCCAGCCAAATTCTGTAACTGGTTTAGAGGCAACAATGACATGCTGCATCTCTGTCTCGGTCTTTCTCTCTCCCTCTCCCCTCTGTTATGGTCTGTGACATGGTTTACTCCGATAGACACGTGATCTAAACACCCTGGTTACATCTCCTTGGGGAAGGCAGCGGCACGCTATGATAATGAAGTCCTCTGGGTAATAAAAGCTTGTGTCAGTGTCTCGGTGACTAACGAATATTAAATCCGGCTACAACCAGGTATATTCTAAGAACACGGAACCTGGCTCAGTGAGGATTTTTGGTTTGATTTGATGGATGAAATACACAGTTCCCAGGACAAACCCGGGGGGGGATCCCTTCTGTACATAGAACTGAATGGATGGGCTGAGTTGTACCTTGGATCCAGAGATGCCCACTTAGCTGCATAGTCTGGTGCAGGAATCATCAACTAGATTCAGCCACTGGCCATTTTATCTAGAGCGTATGGTCAGGGGGCCGGAACATAATTACAAATCATTTGAAGACTGCAAATTGACCGCAAGAAGCCCAAACAGATATATTATTTACCTAAACATTTTTTTTTTTTTTTAATCGAGCCTTGTTTACTATCACATACACTAAATGACCAAAAGTATGCGGACATCTGCACGTCAAACATCTTTGGTTTTACACTGCTGCTACTCACTGTTTATTATCTATGCAGTCACTTTACCCCTACCTACTTGTCCAAATTGCCTTGACTAACCTGTAACCCCGCACATCGACTCTGTACCGGTACCCCCTGTACATAGCCTTGTTATTGATATTTTATTATGTTACTTTTTATTATTTTTTACTTTAGTTTATTTAGTAAATATTTTCTTAACTCTATTTCTTGAACTGCATTGTTGGTTAAGGGCTTGAAAGTAAGCATTTCATGGTAGGGCTGCTGTATTCGGAGCATGTGACAAATAAGATTTGATTTGTTTAGATCTCATTCCAAAATCATGGTCATTAAATCGAGTTGGTCCCCCTTTGCTGCTGTAACAGCCTCCACTCTTCTGGAAAGGCTTTCCACTAGATGTTGGAACATTGCTGCGGGGACATGCTTCCATTCAGCCACAAGAGCATTAGTGAGGTCAGGCACTGATGGTGTGCGATTAGGCCTGACTTGCAGTCAGCGTTCCAATTCATCCCAAAAGGTGTTCGATGGGGTTGAGGTCAGGGCTATGTGCAGGCAAGTCAAGTTATTCCACACTGATGTCAACAAACGATTTCTGTAAGGACCTCACTTTGTTCACGGGGGCATTGTCATGCTGAAACAGGAAAGGGCCTTCCCCAAACTGTTGGCAGAAAGTTGAAATCAGAGAGACATATAGAATGTCACTGTATTCTGTAGCATTACGATTTCCCTTCACTGGAACTAAGGGGTCTTACCCAAACTATGAAAAACAGCCCCGGACCATTATTCCTCCACCAAACTTTACAGTTGCCACTATGCAGGTAGTGTTCTCCTGGCATCTGCCAAACTCAGATTCCGTCTGTTGGACTGCCAGATGGTGAACTATGATTCATCACCCTAGAATAGGCATTTTCACTGCTCTAGAATTCAATGGCGGCAAGCTTAACACCACTCCAGTCGACGCTTGGCATTGCGCATGGTGAACCTAGGCTTGTGTGCGGCTGCTCGGCCATGGAAACCCATTTTATGAAGCTCCCGACGAACAGTTCTTGAGCTGACGTTGCTTCCAGAGGCAGTTTGGAACTCAGTAGTGAGTGTTGCAACCGAGGACAGACGATATTTACATGCTACGCACTTCAGCGGTCCCGTTCTGTGAGCTTGTGTGGCCTACCACTTCGCAGCTACGCAGTTGTTGCTCCTAGACATTTCCACTTCACAATACCTGCACTTACAGTTGACCGGGGCAGCTCAAGCAGGGCAGAAATTGGACAAACTGACTTCTTGGAAATGTGGTATCCTGTGACGGTGCCACGGTAAGTCACTGAGCTCTTCAGTAAGGAGATTCTACTGCCAATGTTTGTCTATGTAGATTGCATGAATGTGTGTTCGATTTTATACACCTGTCAGAAACGGGTGAAATAGCCGAATCCATTGTTTTGAAGGGATGTCGACATACTTTTGTGTGTGTGTGTGTGTGTATATATATATATATATACTTTTGTTTTGTGTGTGTGTGTGTGTGTGTGTGTGTGTGTGTGTGTGTGTGTGTGTGTGTGTGTGTGTGTGTGTGTGTGTGTGTGTGTGTGTGTGTATGTATTTGACGATTTGTTAAAAAAGTTTGAAATATCCAATAAATGTTGTTCCACTTCATGATTGTGTCCCACTTGTTGTTGATTCTTCACAAAAAAAATACAGTTTTATATCTTTATGTTTGAAGCCTGAAATGTGGCAAAAGGTCGTAAAGTTCAAGGGGGCCGAATACTTTCGCAAGGCACTGTATATATATCCCTCTAGTATGCATTTGAAATAGATTTCCAAAAAATGTAAATCACTTGGAACTGATTTTCTTTCTTTATTTATGTTTTGCTCAGAAAACTTGAGGGGCCAAATAAAATAACCCGCGGTCCAAATTCATCACACGGGCCACCAGTTGGGGAACCCCAGTGGTCTCAGTGATATTGCTGATGCATGTCTGCAGGAGGGTTTTGCTTTGTGCTTGGTCAGCTTACATGCTGTACTTGTGACGACCCTCCCACTCTGTCTGCCGTATTCTGTCTTTGTTCTTGTTTCCTTATTAGGATGCCGGTGGGCGGAGTTGGGGAGGGTCGTCAGCTACATGGGAAACACCTGGGCCAGGTGTGTCCCAGGATAAATAGACCTCTTCCACATTCATGGAGGAGACTCTCTCCATGCAGACACCATTGTAGATTGTGTTGTGTATCTTGGTGGCCTTTTGTTTGTTTGCTTTGGCACCTTTCAACACCCTGCATTATCACATTCATGCAAAACACTCACTTACACTACTGATTACTGATTACACACACCATTGTATATTTTCCTTAGTTGCTTTGGTTAATAAATATACTGTTGTCTCCACTGTTGTCTCCCTTTGTTACGGGCTTTGAGCCGGTTCGTGACATACTTCTCTGAGAAAGAACATTGTCAGCAGGTGAGGTGCGCCCTGTCTCCATTTCAACTAACTTACACATACTGTACTGTATACAACAGGGACAGGCAAAGAGGACTATAGTCCATAATTGTTCAGTGTAGCTTGTCATTTTACAAGCATGGACTAGGTATTTGACAGTTATAGAACTGTACATCCTAATCTCAGCCAAGGATGAGAGAAGCAACACTCCAAAGGTTATTCATGTTACACACATGGGAAGCTTTGCTGAAAAGAACTATAGCATCTTAAACCAACAACTCCCAATAAGCCACTGATCCCCCAATTGTAAACTCCCGCCAACACACCGTGAGTGTATGTGTGGGGGAGACAGCAAGAAAATAGAAGTGTCATTGAGTGGGAACCATGTTTCCTCCTGCGTAAGGTATGTGTGTTTGATCCAGCTTCGGGTTTAGTTTGGTGTTATTTTTAAACTGCTAAAATGAGCATTATAACACTAATCTGGAGGAAGCAGGCAGGCTAAGTCAGCTGCTCACTAGACCTACTCTAGCTGAAATGTCACCGGGAGGAAAGGGGTTGAACGGACTAGCTGGGCCTGAAATGGCGAGGCTCCAGGCTGATATTCATACACTTCCATTACATGAGACGCACACAATCCTCCCAGTGCCTTGTTTTGGCTGCTAAGCGTCTCCCTTTCTAATCAAAGATGTGGCATGCTGCTACAACCCCTTGTTATAGATGAAAGGGGCAAACTGCAGTTCAAACAATAAGGAAGTGGTCACTAGCTTGTAAGGAGGCGGTCTCGGATCCATCACTCTGAGAAATGATGTAAAAATTGGCCGAGATGAAAGAAGAGATAGCCTAGCCTAAATATTGCGTGATTGTGCGTTTGTACTTTGAAGGAAAATCCTTGATATAATGTCTATAGAAAAGGCAATGTAGGAGGATGAAATTGTAGTCCTACTTCAATGAACTGAAATATCATATAAAATGGTAGGTACAAGGTAAGACCTTCAGAACAACGGTCTGAAAAGCTACACGTTTCAGCTCTGCAACCTCCTATACCAGAGTTAACTCAAGGACTTTGAGTTTGTGAGAGACATTGAGGTGTTTGGTCAGGAGGGGTTTCAGGGGGATATCGATCAATCAAAAAGAGGGTTAGTTCTCCTGGGCATTCAAGTGTCGAGACCCACACCATGTCTAGGGCCTACATCATGACTGTCCTCTGTTCTTGTGAAGAGCAGCACGTCTCCACACACTGCTAGCAGACAAAGTGTGAAAATAAGTGACCCCGATGTTAAAGCCTGTTCCCACTGCAGATCAGATACCCTGGTTAATACCATTCAAACTCAAACAACTTTAACTTTTGGACTGTGTGTACGTGTACAGTCGTGGCCAAAAGTTGAGAATGACACAAATATTAATTTTCGCAAAGTCTGCTGCCTTGTATGATGGCAATCTGCATATACTCCAGAATGTTATGAAGAGTGATCAGATGAATTGCAATGGATTGCATAGTCCCTCTTTGCAATGCAAATGAACTGAATCCCCAAAAAAACATTTCCACTGCATTTCAGACCTTCCACAAAAGGACCAGCTGACATCGTCTTAGTGATTCTTTCGTTAACACAGGTGTGAGTGTTGACGAGGACAAGGCTGGAGATCACTCTGTCATGCTGATTGAGTTTGAATAACAGACTGGAATCTTCAAAAGGAGGGTGGTGCTTGGAATCATTGTTCTTCCTCTGTCAACCATGGTTACCTGCAAGGAAACACATGAAGTCATCATTGCTTTGCACAAAAAGGGCTTCACAGGCAAGGATTTTGCTGCCAGTAAGATTGCACCTAAATCAACCATTTATCAGATCATCAAGAACTTCAAGGAGAGCGGTTCAATTGTTGTGAAGAAAGCTTCAGGGCGCCCAAGAAAGTCGATCAAGTGCCAGGACCGTCTACTAAAGTTGATTCAGCTGCGGGATCGGGGCACCATCAGTACAGAGCTTGCTCAGGAATGGCAGCAGGCAGGTGCGAGTGCATCTGCACACACAGTTAGGTGAAGATTTTTGGAGGATGGCCTGGTGTCAAGAAGGGTAGAAAAGGAGCAATTTCTCTCCAGGAAAAACATCAGGGACAGACTGATATTCTGCAAAAGGTACAGGGATTGGACTGCTGAGGACTAGGGTAAAGTCATTTTCTCTGATGAATCCCCTATCCGATTGTTTGGCATCCGAAAAAAAAGCTTGTCCAGAGAAGACAAGGTGAGCTCTACCATCAGTCCTGTGTCATGCCAACATTAAAGCATCTTGAGACATTTCATGTGTGAGGTTGCTTCTCAGCCAAGGGAGTGGGCTAACTCACAATTTTGCCTAAGAACACAGCCATGAATAAAGAATGGTACCACCACATCCCCCA
The DNA here is from genome assembly GCF_036934945.1 of Oncorhynchus masou masou. Taxonomy (NCBI): domain Eukaryota; kingdom Metazoa; phylum Chordata; class Actinopteri; order Salmoniformes; family Salmonidae; genus Oncorhynchus; species Oncorhynchus masou. Next base: position 34,750,692 of record NC_088236.1, on the reverse strand, counting down.
AGAGCAACTTCTCCCAACCATCCAGGAACAGTTTGGTGACGAACAATGCCTTGTCCAGCATGATGGAGCACCTTGCTATAAGGCAAAAGTGATAACTAAGTGGCTCGGGGAACAAAACATTGATATTTTGGGTCCATGGCCAGGAAACTCCCCATACCATAATCCCATTGAGAACTTGTGGTCAATCCTCAAAAGGCGGGTGGACAAACAAAAACCCTCAAATTCTGACAAACTCCAAGCATTGATTATGCAAGAATGGGCTGCCATCAGTCAGGATGTGGCCCAGAAGTTAATTGACAGCATGCCAGGGCGTATTGCAGAGGTCTTGAAAAAGAAGGGCCAACACTGCAAATATTGACTCTCTGCATGAACTGCATGTAATTGTCAATAAAAGCCTTCAACACTCATGAAATGCTTGCAATTAGACTTCAGTATTCCATAGTAACATCTGACAAAAATATCTAAAGACACTGAAGCAACAACCTTTGTGAAAAAGTATATTTGTGTCATTCTCAACTTTTGGCCACGACTGTACACACAGTACATGTGCAATGAATGCATGCCTGCTGAGTGAGCACAAGCTTTGATAGAGCGTGTGCTGTATGTGCAGTGTGTCAGTGAACATACACTGAGTGTACAAAACATTAGGAACACCTGCTCTTTCCATGACAGACTGACCAGGTGAAAGCCATGATTCCTTATTGAGGTCATCTGTTAAAATCACTTCAAAATCAGTGTAGATGAAGGGGAGGAGACAGGTTAAAGAAGGACATTTAAGCCTTGAGACATGGATTGTGTATTTGTGCCCTTCAAAGGGTGAATGGGCAAGACAAAATATTTAAGTGCACTTGAATGGGTAGGTAGGTGCCAGGCGCACTGGTTTGTGTTTCAAGAACTGCAACGCTGCTACATTTTTCAGGCTCAACAGTTTCCTGTGTGTATCATGAATGGCCCGCCATCCAAAGGACATGCAGGCAACTTGACAACTGTGGGAAGCATTGGAGTCAACATGGACCAAAATCTCTGTGGAATGCGTGAGACCTTGAAGTCCATGCCCCAACAAATTGAGAGCAAAAGGAGGTGCAACTCAATATTAGGAAGGTGTTCCTAATGTTTTGTACAGTCAGTGTATGTGCGACAATTGAAAGGAGCAGAGAAAACATCCTGTTGTTTTCATGTTAGCAGGTGTTCGTGAGATCACATGATTTAGTCTTGTTAAAAACAGAAAGAGGTGCACAACTCCTCTTAGCCTAAGTTACATTCTGAAGTAAGATTAATTTTGTGTCAATGGCAATGCTCGAACCCACAGAAACAAGAGACCCTTAAATTTACTCACAGCAAGTGCCACTAAGTGGGGGTTAGCCTAAACCACTCAGACAACCGTGTGAAGCCTGACCTTCCCTGACCATAAAAACAGCCTGTGCCAAAAGCTAATCAGTACAGATTCAGAGCTGCCAGTAATGACTGACAATACACAACCGACCAGCAAACAGGAGAATGTGGGGGAAAGGTGTCCAGGGAAGGGGGCAGCACGCACGCACACACACAGGCATGTGACTATGACATCCAAGCTGGCAGTCTGGCATAGACATGAAAGGTATTTTGGTTTCCACAACAGCATAACTATCTCTGTCAGACTGACAGGTCAGCCCACGTGTTAGTGCAGTGTGGGCAGAGTGTGGCACGCATGGACATTTGGTGAAGTTACAGATCGGAGGTGTGAAGGAGAGGCCTTCATGGGTCCAAAAAGGTGGAACCGTTCCGAAATTGACCTGTGGCTTTTACACCCGGAGCAGATATGCATAAATAAAAAAATTGACGGACACCCATTCCGAATGGACCCGAGTACAACTACATTCGTTCCGTATAGACCTGGTCGGATCTAGACCCAGTACGATCAGTGGGGGAAGCAGCAGAAAAAGCTATTTTTAAGCTACTTAATTAAATCGGAGCTGATAAAGCCCAAGGGAGAGGAGGTAGCGAGAGGTGACACACTAGCAGGGGCCATGCGTGTTGTGCGTGTAGGCTACCTTGACTGAGCGAGTGACATGGGGAGCAAGCAGGGAGGTAGAGACGAGACTGCAACCAACCAAACCGACTAGTAGAACCCGTCTTGAGTGCATCATATTGGGAAAAGCTAGTTAAGCTAGCTAGCTAGCCTAATTGAGGCTGCATGCTCTTTCTTGTCCTACACAACTCCGTTCAGAATATTAAGTAGCATCCTACCTGTTGGCTCTTGTTTGTTGTAGTCCATCTTTCTCCTTTAACTTTTCATTCTGTTATTTTAATTCCCATTGGGATTAGATACCTCATAAATTTTGCGACAAATAGAGGCTCTATGACTGAAGCCTATTGCAACGTTGATGACTTATGATTAGCCAACAACAACAAGCTACACACGCCACTTTCGTGAAAAGCAAAAGAAGCAGCATAAATTCTACAATCTCTCTCTCTCTCTCTCTCTCTACTGCAGCAGTCGCGTTTGAGACCCATGACAATCATATCTGATCTGACGCAGACCCGTGAAACTATTTAGAATTCTGGATTCGTACCCGCTCAGGATTTCTGGTACAGGTGGATCCGTGAAGACCTCTAGTGTGAAGAATGACCTTCCAGTCCCCAGACAGTAGCCCTCCCCCTCCAAACTCCACCCCCCACACAAAGATAACAAACCTACATATTTTTTAATAAGATCATATTTGAGAACTAACAGCCACCAAAAAAAAGAAGAAAAAAAAACTAGACAGTCAAGGAGAATCTAAATTCAAAACATGTTATGGCATGGGGCCCCAATTGATTTCATGTGAGAGTCACTCAGATAGCATAAAAACAAGGCATTAGCTTTGAAACTGCCATTTCTCTCTCAGGCCCATGACAAAATCTCAGAAGACTGACTTTAAAACTGCAGCCAAGAGGAGGACCTCTAAAGCCAGTGTGATGAGATGGGATGAAATGACGAGGCCCCAGGCTGCTAGTCATACATGTGCATCACATCAGACTGGAGGTCGACCGATAATGATTTTTCAACGCCAATACCGATTATTGGAGGACAAAAAAAGCTGATACCGATTAAATCGGCCAAACATTTTACATGTATTTGTAATAATGACAATTACAACAATACTGAATGAACACTTATTTTAACTTAATACAATACATCAATAAAATCAATTTAGCCTCAAATAAATAATGAAACATGTTCCATTTGGTTTAAATAATGCAAAAACAAAGTGTTGGAGAAGAAAGTAAAAGTGCAATATTTTTAAGAAAGGCATTGATGTTTATGGTTAGGTACACGTTGGAGCAACAACAGTCCTTTTTCGCGAATGCGCACTGCATCGATTATATGCAATGCAGGACAAGCTAGATAAACTAGTAATATCAACCATGTGTAGTTATAACTAGTGATTATGATTGATTAAGTTTAATGCTAGCTAGCAACTTACTTTGGCTTGTTACTGCATTCGCGTAACAGGCGGGCTCCTTGTGAGGCAGGTGGTTAGAATCCCTGAGCTGACAAGGTAAAAATCTGTTGTTCGGCCTAGGAACCCACCGTTCCTAGGCCGTCATTGAAAATAAGAATGTGTTCTTAACCGACTTGCCTAGTTAAATAAAGATTAAATAAAGGTGTATAAAGATATATATATAGATATAAAACATTTAAAAATCGGCAAAATTGTGGTGTCCAAAATTACAGATTTCCGATTGTTATGAAAACTTGAAAATTGGCCCTAATTAAATCGGCCATTCCGATTAATTGGTCGACCTCTACATCAGACACACGCAATCCTACCAGTGCCTTGTTTGGCGACAATGATGGGTCCTAAAATTGTCCCCTGTGATGAAGCGTATTGCAGAATGGTAGACTGTGTCCAAGGGTTTTAAAACTGAAGCCACGTGCATGTAAACAATACCACCAAAATCCAATACAGTGAGAAGCGTTGCTTGAACAATCTTTCTCCTATTTTTAATATTAAGGCACTAAGGAATTTCGATATTTAAAAAAAGATTATCTTGGATCTTAGCTTCTTAGATTTTGATATGCATTGTGAAGGACAACTTGTCATCCATCCTGTCAGGACTCTCAGCCGAGCAGTGAATTTCAAACACAGATTCAACCACAAAGACCAGGGAGGTTTTCCAATACCTCGCAAAGAAAAGCACCTATTGGTAGAGGGGAAAAAAACAAACAAACATTGAATATCCCTTTGAGCATGGTGAAGTTATTAATTACACTTTGGATGGTGTATCAATACACCCAGTCACTACAAAGATACAGGCGTCCTTCCTAACAGTTGTCGGAGAGGAAGGAAACCACTCAGGGATTTCACCATGAGGCCATTGGTGACTTAAAAACAGTTTCAGAGTTTAATGGCTGTGATAGGAGAACCCTGAGGATGGATCAACAACATTATAAGTACTCCACAAGACTAACCTAATAGACAAAGTGAAAGAAGGAAACTTGCACAGAATACAAATATTCCAAAACATGCATCTTGTTTGCAACAAGGCATTAAGGTAATACTGCAAAAAATGTGGCAAAGCAATGAACTTTGTCCTGAATACAGTGTGTTATGTTTGGAGCAAATCCAATACAACACATTACTGATGATCACTATTCATATTTCAAGCATAGTGATGACTGCATCATGTTATGCGTATGCATGTAATCGTTAAGACTGGGGAGTTTGTCAGGATTTAAAAAATGTAACTGAAAAGAGATAAGGCAAAATCCAAAAGGAAAACCTAGTGCAGTCTGCTTTCCACCAGATACACCTTACAGCAGGACAATAATTTAAAATATAAGGCCTAATGTACACTGGAGTTGCGAACAAAGAAGTCAGTGAATGTTCCTGAATAGCCGAGTCACTGTTTGGACTTAAATCCGCTTCTAAATCTATGGCAAGACCTGAAAATGGTTGTCTAGCAATGATCAACAACCAATTTGACAAAGCCTGACGAATTTTGAAAATATATTTTTTTTTTTAAATGGCCAAATATTATACAATCCGGGTGTGAAAAGCTCTTGCAGCCTTACCCAGAAAGACTCACAGCTGTAATCACTGCCAAAGGTGATTCTAACCTGTATTGATTAAGGGGGTTGAACGCTTATCTAATCAAGATAAAAAAACATATATATATTTTTTTTTTTTACAAACGTTAGAACTGGTCTTCCACTTTGAAATGACAGAGTATTGTGTGTATATCATTGGCAAAAAAATGTCAATTAAATCAATTTTAATCCCACTTTGTAACAAAACAAAATGTGGAAAAAGTCAAGGGGTGTGAATACTTTCCGAAGTATTCACGTATTCAAGTATATGCCTGCTAGACAGGCTGCTGCTATTATATAGTCTCGTCTGCTCTCCCTTATCCTGTCCCTCTGTCTCTTACTCCTCCCTTTCCCGTTTCCCCTTCATCTGTGCCTCTCTCTGTATTTGCCCTTTGCCTCTGTTCCCCATCCCCCGCTCTCCTCTCGTTTTGCTCATTCTTTCCATACAGTGGTTGAATCTGACAACACTTATATAATGGCTTCACAGCCCTCAGCACTGAGGAATTACTAGCGTTCCTGAATATTTCCCAGCTAGCTTAGAGAATCTGTGTGTGTTTTGCAGTCTCCTTTATTGGCATATATATTTATCATTCCTTGGCTGGCTGCCTCCCGTAGCAGTTTGAAGTGCTCGGTACCATGTCAGGAACATCTCACTAGACATTATCTCTGCTCTTCACTAGACATTATCTCTGCTCTTCACTGTGATGCTGCTGTTTTCATCTTCCTCTGCTATGGTGCTTAATCCTGAGAGAGGCCCATCAAATCTAGGTCAGCAGCTCCATTATTTATTAATTGTTTGTTTCACAGCTAGCTCATATTCCCCACATATTCCCTACTCAGAATCCCCCTCCCTATCCTCCTCCCAGTCCCAGCTCACAATGTGGTTTCTAATAATACCCTGGCTGCCCCAGGGGAAGATGCTGCCACTCAGCAGGATCTCACACAGCGCAGTAGAGGGAGTGTGAGATGTCCTTGTCCTTGCTGCTGTCCCAACAGGCAGGTCAGGCCAGGGATGACTAACACCGGGTAGAGCTAGGGCTGTTACGGTGACCGTATTACTGCCACACCGGTGGTCACAAGTCATCATCACAGTCAAATTCCACATGACCATTTAGTCACGGTAATTATGCATCTCCAAGCTCTGCTGCTGATGGTCATTAGCAGCCTACCAAACTTGATAACTGCCTGGTACTCAGCACTCTGTTGTCCCTCTAATCACTCTGACATCAATTCAAATGTTTTCGATAATCAAATCAAACACTTCATGAAAGCGCATGAGCTCATGTTGAGCAACATTTCAATAGGCTACGCAATTGTGTGAGAAAACAGAGTTTTAATGGCTATTAAAAGTAGGATCCCATCAGCTTTCTACAGGCTAGGCCGACTATATTTATTAACTTCACTAATAATCACATTGCTTGTCTTTACAACAGGAGTACAGCCTACCTGGCTGGAATGAAAATAAACCACGGGAAAAGCGTCTTCCATTCGCTATTTAGATGCATAGATAACAAGTATTTTTTCCGCTGCCCCTGTTCTGATACTGGTGCATTCTAAATCAAAACAAATTTCACACATATATTATTAGGTGTAAAGACAATACTAAATCAAGAATAGTCTGATGGGTGACAATATTAGCTTATTCCCTTGTGAATGATGCATTATCCCTTGTGAATGATGCATTATCCCTTGTGAATGATGCCCAGTGTGTGCAGTAAGGAACGAAACATGCTTTTTTTGCAACTTTTTAAATCATAGTCGCACACCTCATGCAGACTAGCCCATAGGCATAACCGTGTTGATAAGGTTCGTATCACAACTAAAGTGGGCAAATAACGTGGCCAAAAGAATTAAGCACATTAATCTGCTTTACAACAGGTGTAGAGCCTAGTTGGCATACACCACCGGTCAAAAGTTTTAGAACACCGACTCATTCAAGGGTTTTTCTTTACTTTTACTATTTATTGTAAAATAACTGAAGACATCAAAACTATGAAACCCCACATATGAAATCATGTAGTGACTTAGTGCCATATAGCCACCCTTTGCCTTAGTGACAGCTTCGCACAGACTTGGCATTCTCTCAACCAGTTTCATGAAGTCGTCACCTGGAATGCATTTCAATTAACAGGTGTGCCTTGTTAAAAAGTTCATTTGTGGAATTTCGTTCCTTCTTAATGCGTTTGAGCCAATCAGTTGTGTTGTAAAAAGGTAAGGGGGGTATACAGAAGAAAGCCCTATTTGGTAAATGACCCGTTCCATAATGGCAAGAAAAGCAACAAAAAACAAAAAAAATGTAAAAAATACATAAAGAACAGCTCAAATAACCAAATAGAAACGATAGTCCGTTACTTTAAGACATGAAGGTCAGTCAATGCAGAAAATGTCAATAACTTTGAAAGTTTATTCAAGTGCAGTCGCAAAAACCATCAAGCGCTATGATGAAACTAGTTCTCATGAGGACCGCCACAGGAATGTCAGACCCAGAGTTACCTCTGCTGCAGAGGATAAGTTAATTAGAGTTTTCAGCCTCAGAAATTTCAGCCCAAATTAATGCTTCAGAGCTCAAGTAACAGACATCTCAACATCAACTGTTCAGAGGAGACTGCGTGAATCAGGCCTTCATGGTCGAATTTCTGCAAAGAAACCACTACTAAAGGACACCAATAAGAAGGCTTCCTTGGGCCAAGAAACACGAGCAATGGACATTAGACCGGTGGCAATTTGTCCTTTGGTTCCAATCGCCATGTCGTTGTGAGACGCGGTGTGTGTGAACGGATGATCTCCGCATGTGTATTTCCCACCCTAAAGCATGGAAGGAGGTGTGATGGTGTGGGTCTGCTTTGCTGGTGACACTGATTTATTTAGAATTCAAGGCACACTTAACCTGTTGTGTGTAGGGGGCAGTATTTTGATGTTTGAATTAAAAAATGTACCCAAATTAAACTGCCTATTTCTCAGGCCCAGAAGCTAGAATATGCATATAAATGTCAGATTTGGATAGAAAACATTCTAAAGTTTCAAAACTGTCAACATTTTGTCTGTTATAACAGAACTGATATTGCAGGCGAAAGCCTGAGGGAAATCCAACTAGGAAGTGCCTCTTATTTTGAAACCTCCCTGTTCCATTGCCTGCCTTCCCTCCATTTAAAGGGATATCAACCAGATTCCTTTCCCTATGGCTTCAAATGGTGTGAACAGTCTTTAGACATAGTTTCAGCCTTTTATTCTGAAAAAATGAGCGAGAACGATCACATTGTCAGTGGATGGCTGGGTGCCAGCAGAGTTTTGCATGTGCCAACAGTATAGAGCAGACATTCTCTCTCTCTCTCTCCTATTGAAAAAGCTACGGTCCAGTTGAAATATTATCGATTATTTATTGTAAAAACAACCTGAGGATTGATTATAAAAAACATTTGACATGTTTCTACGAACTTTCCGGATACTATTTGAAATTTGTCTGCCCCGACATGACAGCTCGAGCCTGTGGATTACTGAACATAACGCGCCAAACAAATTGAGGTATTTTGGATATAAAAATAATCTTTATGGAACAAAAGGAACATTTATTGTGTAACTAGGAGTCTCGTGAGTGCAAACATCCGAAGATCATCAAAGGTAAGCAATTCTTTTGATTGCTTTTCTGACTTTTGTGACCAATCTACTTTGCTGCTAGCTGTTTGTAATGTTTATGTCCTTACATAAACGCTTGGTTTGCTTTAGCTGTAAAGCTTTCTTGAAATCTGACACGCCAGGTGGATTAACAACAGGCTAAGCTGTGTTTTGCTATATTGCACTTGTGATTTCATGAAAATGAAATATTTTTAGTAATTTAATTTGAATTTCGCGCTCTGCAATTCAGCAGATTTTGACAGAAATGATCCCGCTAATGGGATGGGTGCGCCAAGAAGTTAACCAGCATGGCTACCACAGTATTCTGTAGCGATATGCCATCCCATCTGGTTTGGACTTAGTGGGAATATCATTTGTTTTTCAACAGGACAATAACTCAACACACCTTCAGGCTGTGTAAGGGATATTTTACCAAGAAGGAGAGTGATGAAGTGGTGCATCAGATTACCTGGCCTCCACAATGCCCGGACCTCAACCAAACCATTTAGATGGTTTGGGATGAGCTCGACCGCAGAATGAAGGAAAAGCAAGTGCTCAGAACTAGTTGTGGGAACTCCTTGTACAGAATATATTTAGATTTGTTAAACACTTTTTGATTCCATTATGTGTTATTTCAAAGTTTTGATATTTTATTCTACAATATAGAAAATTGTTTAAAAAAATAAAGAAAACCCTTGAATGAGTCGGTGTTCTAAAACGTTTGACCAGTAGTGTACATAGGTGACGCTTGAGTTTCAAGTTTGGGGAAGATAATTTACCATAAAGTATCACATGCATAACTGCATTTGCGATCACATTTGAGAACAGCATTTTCCTCTAATTGATTGTATTTTGGAACATTTGCCATGTGTGCATTGCTGCGCTTATAATGTGAAGAAATAGCCTAATAGTTCATCAACATTTTAAGCTAAAACGTTCTGATCTGTTGCATCAGCCTCATTGCTTTTAAATGTTTGTGGTTGTATTAATTTGGGATCTATCGCATCCAACAACTGTCCCAGCGTATGTTTGGAATATTTATTTAATGCACAAAAGAACAAGTTGACCAGTCAACCAGTCAACTTGAGTCAACTTTTGTACTGTGGGGGACAGTAGATTAACATAGGCTAGTGCTGTTTGTTAGGCCTACTCATCTCGTTGGCTGATGAAAAGTATGCTAAATGTAGACAGTTCTTCTAACATCTTCAACGTGGACTCGGGATTTGATGTGTCCCCGATGTGTGTCCGGCTTCACTTCTAGCCTACTTCCTAGCTGTGAGAAGGACCTGATCATGTGATGGGCATTAGCTAATACGAATTGAGATATCAGAGAGAGACATGTGAGCGAGAGGTGCTTCGGAGTATGGCAGCCTAGGGAACGGAATTTTAATTATTATTTTAATCCGAAGAGCACAACAGCCACTTTGGTCGCAAAATGCATAGATGTTTTAGGGGGCATTACATCCACACAAGGGGGTCGTCATCTGGAAATTCAAGGCCTGGTGAAAATATTATCAAGTGCTTATCAAATTGTGAATGAGAGACTGATGAAGTGTGTGCAGCCTGCACAAGAAACAACTCAGAGCCTTTCATGCCACTTTAAAAAAAATTATGTTTAGTCGCATCATGCAGCCTTAGAATGTATTAAACATCAAAACATATAGCCCAACATTTGTATCTCAACTAAAGTTGCAGAAATAACTTGTAAATAGCATATATATATTGCATATAGGAGGACCTGTTTCTTTGTTAAGCGCTCAACACAGAATAGCCGCATGTGCGCACTTGCCTGGCAATCGTTTGGAGAAAATGTCCTTTCTATTTTATTCAGCTATGTTCAATTGTATTCTTCATACCATAACATATATATTTTTAAATAGTGCCATGGAATTCTAAGCAAATATTGTCTGCTAAATGAGCTGGTGTAGCCGCCAGCCATATGGCATAGCTAGATTAGGGCCTAACATAAGGACAACTCAGAGTATGCTATTCTATTATTCTGAAATAGACTACATTTTAATTCATATCATGTTCTTTTAGACCTGCCTAAAGTAAAAAATAGTTTTATTGTGAAGGCTATATTACATGGATTTATTAGACTTTTAAAATGGTGAGTTGCTAAAATGTGTTTATGTTCATTAACGGTCAGTTACCGTGACACCGGCAGTTATTTGCCCTAGGTAGAGCAGGCTAGTTTTCCCAATGAGGCAAAGCTCATTCTCTTGCCCCTTATTCAGAAATGGACTAAATTGACTAGAAATTAAACATCCTCCGGAATAGATTAGCAAAATGGCCAAAATTACTATTCTGCTAACATTTGACGTGTAGAAGACACCAACAGGACATAGCTAGCTAAACAGCAACAGTAAGTGTGGGTGTAACAACATAGCACTCTGGGAACAATCTTGGCTACTAACAACTCCCACCGACGCCAGATGGTAGAGTATGAGTGGGAACAATCATTTCTTCAGTGCTTTTTCAGAATCACCTTCCATGTGCTATGACTTGTTGATGAGCAGAGAAACAGTACGAGCAGAGTGTCATCCACTGTGTTGATGACAGGTGAAGGGAGAAGAGAGCAGTGAGCAGCACAACCTTCCCCCGAGCCTCTGACCTAGAAAACAGAACCTGTAGAAAGCAACACACACTGACTGTGCCAGCCCTATTCATGGGACACATTCTCAGAGCTAGCTAACATTCCACACATCTGTGTCTGCTGCCACTTACCGTAAAACTTTAATTAAACGCAGTCTCAAATAGCAGCTTGTCCCTTTTAATAGCCAGGAATCGGCACACATTTCAGCAAATAATTGCCAGTTTCAAACAAAATGCGGGATCGAAATGAATTTTTATGAGTGAACTTCAGTGAGTAACATAAAGATTGAGCAAAAGACGAAAAAGGAGAAGAACATCATTTCCATTGAGGAGACTTTTTACGCAAAATCAGGGATGTATGATAGGCAAGTCTCATTTGCGATGGATTTGTTATTATAATGTTTATACTGGTCACAAACGGTGTGGTAGTCTTTTCAACATCTTACAGAGCAAAAGCTTCCTGCATTAAGGAAATAGATGCCTGGACCAAGCAGAAGGAGGTCTCTAAAAAGCGGTTGTGTTCCGTGACTGAAGCAAATAAATGCCTGCGCTATTCATTTAAGACACAGCAGTTACCAGTGCAGCTAAAGCAGAGCACAGTTGTTGTGCAGTAGGTCCGGACCTCTAAAAGTGAAAGACAATCTGCATTACTTATGACTGGCTCACCTCCATCAAGGAACTGATCCCTTGCTGAAGAGGAAATATTCATTACCATTAGCTGCTATGTTATGCATTTACACTGTTAAACCTATGCTTTTGGAGTGTTTCTGTGACCCAGCAGACACATAGAAAAATATATTCAAGCCAGTACCCAGCCATTCCTGGGAGAGAAAACAACAGCACAGCTACTTCCCACATCACTGCTTGTTTACTCTGGGCATTTAGTAGCTATAAATAACCACAGTGTCAAATGACTCACCACACCATGCTAAATAACCACTTAACCTCAGCCAGCCAGACGAAATGTCAGCACAGTTAAGAGAAAGCTATCCTATCCAAATCAGCACTTTAAACCAAACCAATCAAAGTAGGAGTACATTTCCTAAGTAATCAACACTGACCTTTGACATGTCCTCTGCCCCTCCCAGAGGAAGTTGTGGGCGGTGGGCTGAGTGCCTCATGAGAGACTCTGCCCCCATGTCCAGCCGAGGACGCTTCATCTCAGCATATTCCACCTCTGATAGGCTGTTGGGATCGGGCAGGTATATGTGCTCATAGCGGATGTGTTGCTCCTGACCTCTGTAGGGACAAAGAGAAAGACAGGTAAACAACTAACATCTGTAAGTATGGTATATCAGACTCGGAGGAAGTCAAGCCAGCAAACTGGCACCATAATAGTTCTGAGCTGATGTAATAAAATAACCACTGGATATTCAGAACTGTATATTTGTTAAATCAATTCACACAGATCAAATTCAATGTTGCGGGGCATGAAATAAAAGCCCTCTATTTAGGGCTGGGCGATAAGGCCAAAATATCATATCATGGTATTTTTCAAATTTGACAATATTTTATGCTTTGATTAATAAAAGTTCTACAATTGCATTATGAATAGTGCGTGACCCTAGGGTGGAAACACATATCTGAAGTATTTCAATGGGTTTTTCACCATTTTCATTATTTTATACTGTTCAATTCAACTTCAACCTAAAATAATTTCCTGCATTTCCATTCATTTCTGCATTTCCTGCACTCATTTGAGATCATTTACACACTGCCACGATATGGGCAAAAATACTAGGCCTTATTTTTAACCAAATGTTGCAATTGTGATTTAGATCAAAACACTTGTGACCTTTTGGAATCATGGAAATAGAATGTTTATTATAATTCTAGTTAGAATATAAACAATAGTGGGCACTTTGAACACAGTGTTTGACATGACAACGAATGAAAATGCAGTGGACGAGTTATTGTGACAGGGTAGGAACCAAAGTGATGTTCAGTGTTCCCTAGCGGACCCTATAGTCTTTGGCTACATTAAATTTTTATTCATGTAGCCAACATTTTCATGCTTCGCCTATTCCTCTTGATTTAGAAGATACTGTTGCACAAACAACATGCTGATTTAGTCCTCCACCAGCACTGGTATCAGGCTGTATTAGCTAGCTACGTTTGCTCTGACTCAGTACTTTTATTAGCTAGTTAGCTTGCCATCTAACTTATCCATTAGCATTAGTAGCTAACACGATTTAGCTTAACTTGCTAAGAAAAAAAACAAACTAGCTGTTTGCAGATGTAACAAACACAAAATAATATTGTCATTATAGAACGCTTGTGGATGTATATTAAGATCAAAGTGGAAACAACATTGTTGCATGTGCTGCATTGACCATGCAGACTGAACGAAAGTGTCTCGTGGTCAAGCAACAACAAATGTGCTCTTTGAGTGACAGGGGGTGGGACTCGGTCTGTGTGGAAAGCGGCATGGAAAGAGAGAGAGAGCGGAGAGGGTTGACTCATGTAGAGGTGTAAACTATAAAAATGGGCGTTACAAACGGCGTATCACATTTAACCTGTTGAAACTCTAGGGGCGCAATTTCATTTTTGGATGAAAAACGTTCCCGTTTTAAACAAGATATTTTGTCACAAAAAGATGCTCGACTATGCATATAATTGATAGCTTTCGAAAGAAAACACTCTGACGTGTCCAGAACTGCAAAGATATTTTCTGTGCGTGCCCTAGAACGTGAGCTTCAGGCAAAACCAAGATGAGACGGCATCCAGGAAATGAGCAGGATTTTTGAGGCTCTGTTTTCCATCGTCTCCTTATATGGCTGTGAATGCGAGAGGAGTAAGTCTGCCCTTTCTGTCGTTTCCCCAAGGTGTCTGCAGCATTGTGACGTATTTGTAGGCATATCATTGGAAGATTGACCATAAGAGACCACATTTACCAGGTGTCCGCCCGGTGTCCTGCGCCGAAATTGGTGCGCAAAAGTCAGCTGCAAGTATTTTTCCATGGAATTTAGAGAAGAACGCAGGCTTCCACGAACGATATATCAACGAAGAGATATGTGAAAAAACACCTTGAGGATTGATTCCAAACAACGTTTGCCATGTTTCGGTCGATATTATGGAGTTAATTCGGAAAAAGTTTGACGTTGTAGGTGACTGACTTTTCGGTTCGTTTCAGTAGCCAAATGTGATGTACAAAACGGAGCGATTTCTCCTACACACAGACGCTTTCAGGAAAAACTGCGCATTTGGTATGTAACTGAGAGTCTCCTCATTGAAAACATCCGAAGCTCTTCAAAGGTAAATGATTTTATTTATTTGGTTATCTGGTTTTTGTGAAAATGTTGCGTGCTAAATGCTACTCAAAATGCTAAGCTAGCTTAGCATACTCTTACACAAATTAGTCAATTGCTATGGTTCAAAAGCATATTTTGAAAATCTGAGATGACAGTGTTGTTAAGAAAAGGCTAAGCTTGAGAGCAGGCACATTATTTTCATTTTATTTGCGATTTTCAGAAATCGTTAACGTTGCGTTATGCTAATGAGCCTGAGGCTTTAGTCACGATCCCGAATCCGGGATGGGGAGTTTCAACAGGTTTTAACAAACCAAACATTCAAATACCATTATAGAAAGTAAAAACCCAAACTGGTCCATGCATCAATACCAGTACATAGTAAAATACGATATACTGCCCAATACTTCCCCTATTAACAAAATAATGTTCCATTGTCTATTATATGACATATTACAGTAATATGGAGTTATTCACGGTCATTGTGTATTATAAGACGTATTACAGTAATATGGAGTTATTCACGGTCATTGTCTATTATATGACGTATTACAGTAATATGGAGTTATTCACGGTCATTGTCTATTATATGACGTATTACAGTAATATGGAGTTATTCACGGTCATTGTCTATTATATGACGTATTACAGTAATATGGAGTTATTCACGTCATTGTCTATTATTGTGCTGAATTTATTTCAGTAATATGGAGTTTTTATTGTGCTGAATTTAAGGAAGAGATTCTAGACGTCATCGTCTTGAGTGATTGCCAATATCCATTCCTAAGAGCTCCTCCACCCCCTCCGTACAATGATAGAAGTGCTTTATCACTTGAGAACACCACTCTGCTACATGAAAAAGTGTCAATCCATGAAACACTCAAAGCAGATAATGGTCCTGTGGGAGACAAGGGATTTGACAACATGACCATAATGATGAACTTCTCCATTTGTATGGCCCACACGGTGAGCGGGCTAAACAAAGGAAACGACACAAGAACAACCAGGCCTATCCTATCCCACTCACCGCGTGACCCACTTACGGCAGCATACAGGCCTTGCCTATTTCTGGTCCCTTCTGTACATATGCCTAGGTTTACACAACTGATGCATTCCATGTCTGCACACAACCCCAGGGCTATTAGCTAAATGTTTGTGGTCCTACTGACCTAAAATAGTACTTGTGTCTGTACAGTATGACCAGATAAGCTAAAAGGCTCAGTTGGTAGAGCATGCCACTTGCAACGCCAGGGTTGTGGGTTCGATTCCCACGGGGGATCAGTATGAACAAATATGAAAATGTACTGTATGAACTCACCAAGGCGCTCTGGATAAGAGCGTCGGCTAAATTACTCAAAATGTAAAAATGCAAATGTAAAAACCCATGACTTAAACAGAAGGAGCAGCATAGTTAGTTATTGGACAGGAATGCTGAGGCAGATCAAACAGACACCAAAAATGAGTTCTGTAACCCACCTTCCGACTGCCACTACTAATACACTACACTAAAACACAGCATAAAGCCTAGTTGCTCTTCTATCTTTTTGAATTGTCAAGTGGTCACTACTCACTAGGGCCACACACACAGATACACAAAACCATGACTGACCTCTCCTGCGGCCCTTTCGCTGCAACAACCCTGTACTGTAGCTCCAAACCAGAACAGAGCAGGGCGGCCTGGAATGCTAACAATTAGATGGCTAAAATCATGGGTGGAAGGGAGAAGAGGGGAGCAGAGCTGCAATACAATAGGTCTTGATCTGCTATACGTGTGGTTTTAGACTCACAGTACATTTAAACTCAGGGAATTCAAACAAGCAAAAAAACATTATAAATAAAGGGTCTGGAAAAGCAGGCTGTGTCCTTCAATGTTCAGTGAAATGAAAGGCTTTGAATATTCAGTTCACTACTAATCCCATTCCCAGACACTTCCGCCCAAACGTGTGAAGAGTCTGGTGGACCATAGAGTCAAACTTGGCCTTCGTTAGCCAATAGAGAAAGACCGGGAGAAACTCCTGGCGCATAGGCTTAGGCTTATTCACCTTAATCTACTAACCATTCATCTCCCACAACACCTTCCCCCTTACCCCCCCTGTAAACTAGCACACCACAACACCTCCCCCCTTATCCCCCCTGTAAACTAGCACACCACCTTCCCCCTTACCCCCCCTGTAAACTAGCACACCACAACACCTCCCCCCTTATTCCCCCTGTAAACTAGCTCACCACCTTCCCCCTTACCCCCCTGTAAACTAGCACACCACCACCTCCCCCTTATCCCCCCTGTAAACTAGCACACCACCTTCCCCCTTACCCCCCTGTAAACTAGCACACCACAACACCTCCCCCTTACCCCCTGTAAACTAGCACACCACAACACCTTCCCCCTTATCACCCCTGTAAACTAGCACACCACAACACCCCTTCCCCCTGTAAACTAGCACACCACAACACCTTCCCCCTTACCCCTCCTGTAAACTAGCACACCACAACACCTTCCCCCTTACCCCCCCCCTGTAAACTAGCACACCACAACACCTTCCCCCTTACCCCTCCTGTAAACTAGCACACCACAACACCTTCCCCCTTACCCCCCCTGTAAACTAGCACACAACAAGCACAGAGCCCGGCCTTGCAGTTGTGTGAGTCGCTAAAATTAAATGACAAACACTCCCATAGAATTCTATGGTCACCCCCACTAAGGCCAACTTTGAATCGTTGATGTACCATGCTTATATACGCAACAGCCTGGGGACGAGGTTAGTTCACTACATACATCAGTTAAGGTTAACGACTTGGTAATGGTGCTCTGTTCCAGATTAGGCCATGATTTTCTAAAAACCTGCCCTTGAGGCATTCTTAGGTAGATGCTGGAATGTCAGTGACAAGACTGGCAATGTCAAAATGGAAGTGGCTTCTTAGGGGTGGGAAACAACTGGGAAACACAACCACAATTGCCAGTGCAGAGCCACAAAGGACTACTGTGTGGTTCATTTTAGTGCCAGTGAGCAGAAAGCGTTGTCTTGCAGGGTGCCACTGGTACTATAATAATTTAGCCAGGATCTGCTATATTCTCCCCATTGACGGGACCGCAGGAATGTAGCAGTTACATATTACACAATCCTGAATCTGCAAGTGAAAGGTGTTATGGGGTGGCCTGGACTGAGAAATGACAGAAGTCCTTGTGTATACTTGCTTAAAGGTATAGTTCACCCAAATTACAAAATGACACATTGGTTACCTTATACTGTAAGCAATCTATGGACACAGTATGACAGGAACCCATGCTTTGGTTTGGTTTCCCTGGCACTGCTTCCCCACTCAAGTCATGGGACTGCTATTATTCATAATTTTTTCAACTCATGTTCAAATCATCTATAAGTGACTTTGTTGAGCTTTACAGTCATTTTTTTGTTACTTTCGGATGATTTGGTTGAGACACGCAAAAAATGCTAATAGCATGACTTGAATGAGATTTGGGAAATGCCCCTAAAATTACCATACCTTGTCCATAGACTGCTTACAGGGAAAACAACATGTAATTTGGGTGAACCATCCCTTTAAAAAGTGATGCAAAAAAATAGGTGGCAAAAAATGTAAATCCAGATGGTGTTTTAAAGCCCCTCCCCCTCACTCCCCTTTTAGATACACACCCCTCTGATTGCCAGAGGCTTGGCACTTACATAATCACATCATCAAGCTCTGTGGCTATTTTATATTCCTCCCTTTTCCCTCTCCCTCTCTCCAAGCTTATGCATGAGCGTGCAACATAATCTGATCCCTGGGGAGGATTTGACAGGAGTAAAAGGGGGTAGAGGGGTGAGGGACATCAGGGAGGAGGCGCAGCGCAGTGATACAATACAACAACGTCTCCATTAGACTCTCACTGGCTCAGGTCCCCTTATGAGCAGAGCACAGATCATGCGTGCCGATAGCGCTGCGTTATTGTGGAAGCACTATGCGTTTGTGCCTTTGCCAATCTCCCCCCTCCCCCAGAGGAAAAGCTGCAGCTGTGCAGAGAGCAGGGGAGGCTGGGAGAGAGAGGGGGCCAGGGGTAGAAGCTCCATGGCAGGGACGGGGAACTGAGTACAGGAAGAGAGAGACAAAAAGGAAAAAACATCAAACAGATAAAAACGGGATTACCAGTCGACTCCGCAAACTAAACATCAGAGACAAATGTGTTTGATAGTTGATTAAAAAAAATTCAGAGGATAACTTCTACGTGATGCAATAGCCTAGATTGAGTGCTGTGCCTTAGGCAAAACAACACAGTAAGAAAAGGGAAATATTCCACTAAAGCGTCCTTCAGAGAATTTGTTCAAATAAGGATAGTTCAAGACTAAGGTTATCATCATTAACTTTCCGCATAGAACAAATCAACAGATTCCCTGATCCTAGCACATCACCCCTGCTTGCTCATCATTCTTTAGACACACCAAGGTCTCCTTTAGCTTTCAAAAGCACTTAACTGAAAGGCTAATGCTGAGAAGAAAAGAAAGTTCACTGACAGCCCTGCTCCATTTATTTCAGGTGACCTCGTACAACCTCTGAGACTCCTGGTACACATAGCCCATGGGCCTAGATTAGGCACCTAAACATTTTATTTTAAAGTGGTTTCTGCTGCTCTACAGTGAAAGCCATTATCCCTGATGGGATTTAAGAGGCCAATAGGAAAAAGAGAAATAGTATGTGTGAAAGACTGAAAGTGTATTACAAGCACATAGAGAGAACACTGTTTTGCTTAGGGAATCAAATTGTCATTATGAAGTAGATATTAGAGGTCGACCAATTAATTAGGGCCGATTTCAAGTTTTGAACAATCGGAAATCTGTGTTTTTGGGTGCCGATTTTGGAGATTTTTTATTTTTATATATACACCTTTATTTAACTAGGCAAGTCAGTTAAGAACACGTTCTTATTTTCAATGACGGCCTAGGAACGGTGGGTTAACTGCCTTGTTCAGGGGCAGACCGACAGATTTTCGCCTTGTCAGCTCGGGGGATCCAATCTTGCAACCTTCAGTTAACTAGTCCAACGCTCTAACCACCTGCCTCTCATTGCACTCCACGAAGAGACTGCCTGTTACGCGAATGCAGCAGAAGCCAAGGTAAGTTGCTAGCTAGCATTAAACTTATCTTATAAAAAACAATCAATCAATCATAATCAGTAGTTATAACTACCCATGGTTGATATTACTCGTTTATCTAGCGTGTCCTGCGTTGCATATTATCGATGCAACGCAGGGGGATGATATAACAAAAGCGCATTTGCAGAAATAAGCACAATGGTTGCACGACTGTACCTAACCATAAACACCAATGCCTTTCTTGAAATCAATACACGGAAGTATATATTTTTAAACCTGCATATTTAGCTAAAGGAAAATCCAGGTTAGCAGGCAATATTAACCAGGTGTCATTTCTCTTGCGTTCATTGCACACAGAGTCAGGGTATATGCAACAGTTTGGGCAGCCTGGCTCATTGTGAACTAATTTGCCCGAATTTTACGTAATTATGACATAACATTGAAGGTTGTGCAATGTAACAAGAATATTTAGACTTAGGGATGCCACCTGTTAGATATAATACCGAACGGTTCCATATTTCACTGAAATAATAAATGTTTTGTTTTCGAAATTATAGTTTCCGGATTTGACCATATTAATGACCAAAGGCTCGTATTTCTATGTGTTATTATGTTATAATTAAGTCTATGATTTGATAGAGCAGTCCGACTGAGCGATGGTAAGCAGCAGCAGGCTTGTAAGCATTCATTCAAACAGCACTTTTGTGTGTTTTGCCAGCAGCTCTGCGCAAGCACAGCGCTGTTTATGACTTCAAGTCCATCAGCCTACTGGATGGTGTAACCGATGTGAAATGGCTAGCTAGTTAGCTGGGTGTGCGCTAATAGCGTTTCAAACATCACTCGCTCTGAGAGTTAGAGTAGTTGTTCCCCTTGCTCTGCATGGGTAACGCTGCTTCGAGTGTGTGGCTGTTGTCGATGTGTTCCTGGTTTGAGCCCAGGTAAGGGCGAGGAGAGGGACGGAAGCTATACTGTTACACTGGCAATACAAATTTGCCTATAAGAACATCCAAGAGTCAAAGGTCTATGAAATACAAATGGTATAGAGAGATATAGTCCTATAAATACTATATTAACTACAACCTAAAACCTCTTACCTTGGAATATTGAAGTTTCATGTTAAAAAGGAACTACCAACTTCATATGTTCTCATGTTCTGAGCAAGGAACTCAAACGTTAGCTTTTTTACATGGCACATATTGCACTTTTACTTCTCCAACACTTTGTTTTTCATTATTTAAACCAAATTGAACATGTTTCATTATTTATTTGAGGCTAAATTTATTGTTATTGATGTATTATATTAAGTTAAAATAAATGTTCATTCAGTATTGTTGTAATTGTCATTATTACAAATAAATACTTTTTTTTTTTATTAAAAAAATCGTCTTGAGTAATCGGTATCGGCTTTTTTGGTCCTCCAATAATCGGTATCGGTGTTGAAAAATCATAAAATCGGTCAACCTCTAGTAGATATAGCCTATGAGATTTCTATAGAACCTACACGGGTGTAGTGACCTGCAATTTGACAGTGATATATCCTACAACAGCTATAGTTTAGGTTTTTAATGATAGAGGAAGGGAGTTATGATTGGACATGTAGGGGCCAGAGCCCATACTGGGCTATAAACAGGTTTCCATCCAACCTTTCTATGCGAGTAAAGTACACCTCGAATAAAACATTTCACAACAGGCCTGATGGTAACAGAAAATGTATAGGTAAACTTTAGACAAAACGGTATGATAGACAAGGTTGGATCTTTTTGTGTCAGTAAAATGAATTCTGAGAGAAATGTCGGTGGAAACGCTTTTATTAATATAATAACTATCATCACGCAATGACGTGTGTGGTCCTACCACTACAACTTATTGGGAAAGCATGCGGTTTATTGGGCTACAGATTAAATAAGTTGTGATGAACAGGGTGGTGAAAGGGCAAGTTGATCTTGATGCTCCCGAGGGCTCCCGAGTGGCGCAGCGGTCAGAGGAACTGCATCTCAGTGCAAGAGGTGACACTACAGTCCCTGGTTCGATTCCAGGCTGAAATCCAGGCTGGTGATTCCAGGCTGGTGACATGACGATCTATGCTTGACTGCCGTTTGAAAAATAAGAATATGCTCGCTTTTCTCCATAATAATGTCATCAGGAAGACTAGTCTACCCACACTGTATCTGTTAGCTGTTGGCTAGAGCACATCTGTCAAGACCAGAGCAGACACATTTGCTATTTAACACAACAGTTTCTGTGACAAACTGATCGGTAGAGTTGAAAATGCAATGGAAACACATTGAACATTATATTTTAATTTGGTGCATGAACATTTAAAAGAAAAAGTACATTGTGTCTGCACTGTCATCACTTACTGATTTCAATCTGCAACAAGTCTGTTTAATGGAAATACACCACTGCTGGGAAAATGTGGAGATTTTCTTTATGTAGAGTTTAGAATTAGTCGCATGAAATCTGCCGCCAACTTGACGGAAAGCTAGCTAATGTCTCTAACTTTTCACTTTGAATTTCATTCCTTATTCATCCTTCTAATATGAATGACTTGTCTCAATGAGGAGGATGCTCAGACGCCAAATATAGCAGAGTGCCTAGAACTATGCTTCTGAAGTGAGTACCTGGCACCCCAGAGGGAAAGAGACTGATGCTTTGCCAAGGACAGATTCACACTATTCAGAAAAGGTGTGTGAGAGACGGCAAATTCTCAGGGTGGAATCTCAGCCCACTTGAAGCAATGCTGAGCATTTACGGCTAATGCTTGACTAGGGGACTCACAAGCTGACGCCTCTCCGCAAAACCTTTCAGGATGCTCTCGATGGTGCAGCTGTAGAATGTTTGAGGATCTGGGGACCCATGACAAATCAATGTCCTCTTGGGATAATGACGAGAACAATGTGGAGTCCTCTACTGTACCCAGAAAGAAGACAGGGCAGAGAAGTAGTGGTCAAGGAAGGACACAATGCTCCCTGGGAAATGCTGCCTGGGCAGGTTCTTCAATAACAAAGTCCCAGAGAGCCAGTAAGCCTGTCTGACTGATACTGAAAGACAAGGCACAGCCAGCCACACACAAACGGTTGGCCGCACACTGCTACACATTACACACACACTGACACAACTACCATCTGGTGTCGGCCAATGTGTCCCAGTAGAATTCCTGAGGGTAATGCTGCCTAACTCACTTGACATCCTCTTGAGACAGGGCCTCCATTACAACCACAAAGAAAGATGTGCAGGTGGATTTCTAGAGAGGAGAGGACAGTGAACTAATACAAATGAATAGAAAGACCTCCCAGAGAGCCACTGCTGCACAGCGCTGCTTTGACAGCCATTTGACTAGTATCCAGTTGACCTCATGAGAAAAACACTTCACTTCAGTTGCATCTTGCACTTTCTTCCTAGCTAACATATGCAGAAATATTGGCTAAGTCAATCAACTGAAGAAAAAGAAAAAAAACACTTTGCACTCGAGGCCTTTCATCTGTGTGATACGCAAACAATTACGCATATACATAATTCATAACCACTCATCAAGATGACTCCTCAGAAAAAGCATGAATATATAATGAATAAACCACTTGGATAGATATAATACCTGACTCTTCTGAGATGCGCTACATAGATTGTAATGCTGTGTCTGACATGGCTCTACTGTAGAAGGCTACCAATAACCAGGCTACATTACGCTCCAGTCCAGAGCAGCTCAGCACCACGCATTACAATGGAAAGACATGGGTGTGCCAATTACATTAGGTTTGCGTAAACTTAGTAAGAGGGAGAGCAAAACATATTGGCTCGGAGGGTTAACACTGAGAACTGTGACAGAAAAATGCTGAAGGAAAGTGTTTTGCCTCAAAATGACTTGATTTTCTCTGCTGCTCTGCCTGTCAAAGGATTCCATGAAGATTAAATAAGCATGCCGACATCTGAACACCCACCACACTAGAACAAATTGTGTTTAAAATAAAATTATTGTAGGTGATGACCAAAGGTGACAGGGGCTTCTAGGAATGTCAGAGATCAAAGAAACCCATGTGTTAAAATACTGGGGGGGGGGGGGGGTCAGGGTGTGTGTAATCATGTCAAATAGTAGTACAAAGTAGGAGCTGGCTACATACCTCTCATTCCCTGGCTGGAACTCGGACAGTAGAGAGGGTCTGCGGCGGTGGGGCTGAGCCAGGTGGGAGCTGTAGTCCCGAGAGTGAGGGTGATAGTCTGCCAATCCCACATCCTGAAACATACAACACAGCAACGCATATGAGGAGAGGACAACTGGAACATAACTGTACGCAAAACAGACAGCAAGACAAGTCTATGACGGCGTGTTTCAACTCTCACCAATGTTTTTTCACTTATTCCCCTTATTTCTCGCTCTACCTCCCTGGACATTACTGTATAATCCTCACTCTCCATTTCCCTCACACACATGAGAGTGGCCTTCTCTACACGTGCACATCTCTCACTGAGCTGAGGCTGAGGGATTGACTGTGGGGAAATGGACCGTCTGTCTACCCTTATCTCCTCCTCAAGTGATGACGAGTTGGAGTGGGGGGGGATTAACAAGCAGGCGCAGCTGTGGGGATCCTGGGGGGGTAGCCCTTGGATTCCCTCCTTATAGTAGAAAGAGGCTCAAGCCAACATGGGACATCACGCCACAAGATGAGCGTACACACTAGCTAGGGGCCTCTTGCGAGAAGTCTACCTCTGATCCTGTAAACCAACCATCATAACCATTATGAAATGAGGGAAACCCTTAACATGATTCCACCATTTAGTTTTTTCACCTTTATATGAGCCCTGCATGAACACATCATTGAAGAAGAATTACACTATACATATCTACACAACATGAAAAGCAAACAAAACACAATCATATGAAAACACACATTCTTCCATAAGAAAGGCCCTTTAACATGCGTCCGACTTGCCCTAGAGGCACAAACCATGACATGAACTATCAACTCAAACATCTAATAAGGGAGCAGGTTTTAGGGTGTCACGCCCTGTGTGCACACAACAGTGTAGCCTCAGAACATTACTGTTAAAAAAACACAACCTTGGGCCCCTAGGGTCGTGCTCCCTCCATCGGTGCAGCATAATTCTCTGTTGACAAAATCACTGCTAACGATTTGGAGCCCGGGTAACATCCACAATTATACGCTCAGCTTTTCATGTGAAGGTGCTAAGTACCAGTGTTCCTGGCTTCAGCGAAAACCAGCCCAGAGTTTCCCAGGGCTCTTACCGTGTGTGCCCGTGCCAGCTGCAGTGGTAGACTGGCAGGGTTTGGCAGGTGGCGGGTGTCCACAGCCCTCCGGCCCTGAGGCACAGACTGGGGGTGGGAAGACATACTGGTGGAGCCGCTTCCTCTACAAACAGGAAGTGGGTGGGACTGTAGAGCAGGCGCTGTACATCATGGGTTGGGTCCTGTAGACAGCGACCTGTAGGGAGAAGAGAACAGCAAGGTGAGACACTTGTCTCTTACAAGTCAGGACAGTTGACCAGCCCAAATCAAGCCACTTTGAAGTCAGACATTCTAAAATCAGGGCTTTAGGAGTCTTTGGCACGGATATCAGCTTTCTGCAGAACAATAATAGCCTAATCCTTCTAGTAGATTGAGAAGGGTGAAACACTGTTTGGCCACCAGCTCTTTTGGAACAGTTACAGTCGAATGTTTCAGTGCATCCTGGTTTAAGTGTCAGTACATCTCTTCAGCAGCTGCTAGCACTTTCCCTGCTCCTGAGGGAGGGGACTGGGAGATCTTGCACCTGCTTGGCCGGATACATGGCTCCCTGGTCCTGCACACTGAATGGCCTTCTGTCCCTTGCACTGGAGGAGTTGTCTATGAACAGCTAAGTCAAGCAGCTAGTTTATAGCCTAACTCCCAGGGTTTAACAGGGATTTCCATGCACTGTATGTACACTATGTTAAGACATGGATGTTCCAACACTAATTAAGTTTTAACGCCAAGGACATTTCACCAAACGGCAGCAAATGCACTTCTAGTGTGACAGAGATGGATTCAAATGGATTGTGATACAACAAGTGCTCAGTGCTGTGTTTGGTTACTCCCCCACAACCACTTTGTAAAACCTCAGGGTAGTTATTAACCTGTTAAATCTATGGGGGCGCTATTTCATTTTTGGATAAAAAGACGTGTCCGTTTTAAGCACAATATTTTGTCACAAAGATGCTCGACTATGCATATAATTGATAGCTTTGGAAAGAAAACATTCTGACGTTTCCAGAACGGCAAAGATATTGTCTGTGAGTGCCCAGAACAGAAGCTACAGGCAAAACCAAGATGAAACTGCAACCAGGAAATGAGCAGGATTTTTGAGGCTCTGTTTTTCATTGTCTCCTTATATGGCTGTGAATGCGACAGGAATGAGCCTGCCCTATCTATCGTTTCCCCAAGGTGTCTGCAGCATTGTGACGTATTTGTAGGCATATCATTGGAAGATTGACCATAAGAGACTACATTTGCCAGGTGTCCGCCCGGTGTCCTCCGTCGAAATTTGTGCGTCATCTTCAACTGCACGTCTTTTTCCAAGCGATTCACCGGAGAAAGGAGACTACCACGAACGATATATCAATGAAGAGATATGTGAAAAACACATTGAGGATTGATTCTAAACAGCGTTTGCCGTGTTTCAGTCGATATTATGGAGTTAATTTGGAAAACAGTTTGCCGTTTTGATGACTGAATTTTCAGGGTTTTTTGGTACCCAAACGTGATGTACAAAACGGAGCGATTTCTCCTACACAAAGAATCTTTCAGGAAAAACTGAACATTGGCTATGTAACTGAGAGTCTCCTCATTGAAAACATCCGAAGTTCTTCAAAGGTAAATGGTTTTATTTGAATCCTTTTCTGGTTTTTGTGAAAATGTTGCCTGCTAAATGCTACGCTAGCTATCACAAATGCTTGTTTTGCTATGGTCTGAGATGACAGTGAGATGAATCTGAGATGACAGTGTTGTTAAGAAAAGGCTAAGCTTGAGAGCTAGCACATACATTTAATTTCTGAAGTTCTTCAAAGGTAAATTATTTTATTTGAATGATTTTCTTGTTTTTGTGAAAATGTTGCTGGCTGAATTATAGGCTTATAGCTATGCTAGCTATCAACACTCTTACACAAATGCTTGTTTAGCTATGGTTGAAAAGCATATTTTGAAAATCTGAGATGACAGTGTTGTTAACAAAAGTCTAAGCTTGAGAGCAAATATATTTATTTCATTTCATTTGCGATTTTCATGAATAGTTAACGTTGCATTATGCTAATGAGCTTGAGGCTATAAATAGAATCCCGGATCCGGGATTGCTCGACGCAAGAAGTTAACCAACATTTCCAGGGATGTTACTCCACCAATACGCATCTGTCCCAGTTTCAAATGTTTAAGATGCAAGTGCATTGGTGTGCGGGACCCAAACCGATCCAAAATGTAGAATGCTTGGTTCAGAAAATCGATTCAAACCTCCGAAAATACCTCATATTTTGTGACAATTAATGCATTTTTTTAAGTAACCTTTATTTAACTTGGCAAGTCAGTTAAGAACAAATTCGTATTTACAATGATGGCCTACACCAGCCAAACCCGGAAGACGCTGGGCCAATTGTGCGCCGCCCTATGGGACTCCCAATCACTGCCGGTTGTGATACAGCCTGGATTCAAACTGATCACTGTGTACTGCTTCACACGCAATATTAGGCTTTGTAATTTGCTAGATTATTATCAAATACGCTGTTGAAAATGTTGTTCAACCAGAATAAAGTAGCCTAAGAAACCACCTGAGATGCAACTCATCTGGTCTACCTGCTGATCAGGGCTAGATTATATTCAACATTTTTTTCAGATTGTTAAGGATCACCATCAGATTCAGTAGTTTTGCTTGAAACAAATCAATGTACACTACCGGTCAAAAGTTTTAGAACACCTACTCATTCAAGGGTTTTTCTTTATTTTTTTTATTTTCTACATTGTAGAATAATAGTGAAGACATCAAAACTGAAATAACACGTATGGAATCATGTAGTGACCAAGAAAGTGTTAAACAAATCAAAATATATTTGATATATTTGAGATTCTTCAAATAACCACCCTTTGCCTTGATGAAAGCTTTGCACACTCTTGGAATTCTCTCAACCAGCTTCATGAGGTAGTCACCTGGAATGCATTTCAATTAACAGGTGTGCCTTCTTAAAAGTTAATTTGTGGAATTTCTTTCCTTCAGAGTGTTTGAGCCAATCAGTTACTAGCTAACAAAGCAGAGCAATTGAATTGTTGTGAACACACCCTTCTGTCCATCTCCAACTGTTTGAACAGCATGCTAGCCTGTCCGCTTTGTTCTGATGATGAAATCAAGTGGCCTACCTTATTTATCAGAATGAGAACGAGTTGCCAATTCCTTATAAAATTGTTTTTTATGCTCATTACACTTTTATAAAAAACAGACTAGACAGATAATGTAACAGTCTGTGGCTAAAATGCTGCAAAATGATTCCTGTAATATCACACAATTCAAGCATAGCCAGTATGCAATGATAATGTATTGGGCCTCATTGCTACAGAACAGCTTTTAATAGGTTAATGTTTTTTTAGCAGCCTAAAATCCACTCCATGGTGAAGCAAATTGGTGGAGTAGTCAGAAACATCACCATGAAATCTGAGCGGTAGCTGGTTTGGTGACCACTGCTGTATCACATCAGAGCACATGTGTATCCAGGGGTCACATTAACACAGGATTGTGTGTTTCATGCAGAAAAGGCACGATAAAACACAGAAAAAGATATCTTGCTGCGTTTGTAACATTGTTAATTGCTTGTTATTGCAAATTCTGCTACGCTTTAGTCAGGGTTTGCTCCAAATCATGAATGGAAAAGGACTAATCGCTTCAGTTGCACTTCTCCCCTCTGATTGATGTGTAGGCTACTTTTCTCCAGTGTAGTTTTTCTCTGGTAGCAAGTTAAAATGAAAGATTAACTTCAAGAAAAACATTAGGAAACATTGCTTGCTACATTCTCTTTTTATGATACAACAGAAATATAAATGGCTATGCATTGTTTTTGCAAAAAAATATATCTTGCTTTTTCATTATAAGCTGCAAGGCCAAATAGCGTTGCACTTCTATTGTAATCTGATGAAAACTATTTTCTGCCGAATGTGTTGCACTAATGTATTTTCTTTGAAGAAAAGTGTCTTCACTAACATTTTCAACCTCTCCCTGTCCGAGTCTGTAATACCAACATGTTTCAAGCAGACTACCATAGTGTTCTTGGGCACAGGGACTTAAGTAACCTGCCTGAATGACTACTGACCCATACCACTCACGTCTGTAGCCATGAAACGCATTGAAAGGCTCACATCAACACCATTATCCCAGAAACCATGGACCCACTCCAATTTGCATACCGCATTAACAGATCCACAGATGATGCAATCTCTATTGCACTCCACATGGCCCTTTCCCACATGGACAAAAGAAACACCTATGGGAGAATGCTATTCATTAACTACAGCCCAGCGTTCAACACCATAGTGCCCTCAAAGCTCAATACTAAGCTAAGGCTAAGGACCCTGGGACTAAATAACTCCCTCTGCAACTGGATCCTAGATTTCCTGATGGGCCGCCCCCAGGTGATAAGGGTAGGTAACAACACATCCGCCATGCTGATCTTCAACACGGGGGCCCCTCAAGGGGGGTCAGTCCCCTCCTGTACTCCCTGTTCACTCATGACTGCATGGCCAGGCACAACTCCAACACCATCATTAAGTTTGCTGATGACACAACAGTGGTAGGCCTGACCACCAACAACGAGACAGCCTATAGGGAGGAGGTCAGAGACCTGCCCGTGTGGTGCAAGGACAACCTCTCCCTCAACGTGATCAAGACAAAAGGAGATGATCGTGGACTACATGAAAAGGAGGACCGAGCATGCCCCCATTCTCATCGACGGGGCTGTAGTGGAGCAGGTTGAGAGCTTCAAGTTCCCCAACAAACTAACATGATCCAATCACACCAAGACAGTCGTGAGGAGGGCATGACAAAACCTATTCCCCCTCAGGAGACTGAAAAGATTTGGCATGGGTCCTCAGATCCTCAAAAGGTTTTACAGCTGCACCATTGAGAGCATCCTGACGAGTTGCATCACTGCCTGGTATGGCATCTGCTCAGCCTCCAACCGCAAGGCACTACAGAGGGTAGTACTTAAGGCCCAGTACATCACCGGGGCAAAGCTTCCCGGCCATCCAGGACCTCTATACCAGACAGTGGCAGAGGAAGGCCCTAAAAATTGTCAAAGACTCCAGCCACCCTAGTCATAGACTGTTCTCTCTGCTACCGCACTGCAAGCGGTACTGGAGCGCCAAGTCTAAGTCCATGAGGCTTCTAAACAGATTCTACCCCTAAGCCATAAGACTCCTGAACAGCAAATCAAAATGGCTACCCAGACTATTTGCACCCCTGCCCCTACAATGCTGCTACTCCGTTATTATCCATCCATAGCCACTTTGATAACCCTACCTGCATGTACATAATTACCGCAACCAGTGCCCCCGCACATTGAACCGGTACCCACTGTATATAGTCCCGCTATTGTTATTTACTGCTGCTCCTTAATCATTTGTTTTTCTTATCGCTTACTTTTTTTTATTGGTATTTGGTCATGGTTGTATTTCACTCTAAGGTTGTATGTGACAAATAAAATGTTATTTGATTGAGCGGAAGTCGGTTCTCTAGAGAGAAATCAAATAATTCACGGGAAACCTAGTCAAGAACTACGTGGGACGCTGGGCTGAAGGGAGTTGTAGCTTTCATTAAGCAAATATTCAACCTAGTTCAGCGCAGAAATGCGGTAATTAACTACAATGACCATAATCCATTGCGCTTGTTCTTTCCGGCACAGACTGAGATGGCTACATTTTTATGCCTGCTACATTAGGTTAGATGGGTAGACCACATGAATGAGGAATGTAAACAATGACAAGAGGGACAAAGACTGTTTGTGAATGTAGGCGTTATTTACTTAAGAAAAACAAGTAAAATGGTGGTCAGACAGCTCTGCAGAATGCTTAGGCAGGATAGAACATTATCTGGCTGCTATTGCCTGGGAAAAGATGAGATGATGACTAAGAAATGAATAAAGTCGTCAAATAAAAACTAAGGAACATACCCAACTGAAAAATTGTGTAATTTCATTTTTTCCATTCATGTCTACACAATGTGGACCTGACTGAGAGAATGGGATATTTTCAATGTTTTGGCAATTGAATGTTCACCATTTTTGGCTTTGGAATTTCCATTTTTTTGCTTTTTAATGTCATAATTTCAACAACAAAAATATAAAATCCAAAATTGAAAACCATGATTATTCATTTTTAATCTAACCAAAACCGAACTGTCCTCAAAAAGCACTAACCGTTCAGCATTAGCTCAGGGACAAGATCTCCTATCCTTCATGGTGATGAAGAAATGTAAATAAAAGAGTGGGAAGAGAGGCGTAATCCTCTTACTGTTTTCATGCCCATTACAATACACATTAATGAGAGAAAATAGATCGACAAAACTACTTTAGCTATAGAACACAGCAGCAAATAGTCTATACAGCAGACATTTTGTGAAGCAGTGAGTGTGTGTACAGTACCAAATGCCCTGCAATCAACGATTGCTTGTTATTGCAGAGCACACTAACAAAACTGAAAGAGAAAGATCACGTTTAGATTCAGACGCATTCTCTCTCACACACCCTTGTATTTTTATAGTAATTGGGAGTACTCCTAACATCTGACCTGTGAATCTTGCCAAAATAGGCATTAGGACACTTGCCATTTCCCTGGGCCACTGAGGAATGATGTTCCTGGAAACTCAGGTTTCACCACTAATCTGTGGGGTGCAGTCTACACATGGAGGGCAGTGCGTATTGGCTGCCAGAAATATGGCCTAACAACATGTGACATTACAGTGCCTTGGCTTTGAGCAACCACCCAAACCAGAGCGCCCTCTCTCACATACCGTAGATACAAGGCATAAATATTTGCAGCTGTGGAACTGAAAACTGTACAATATTACTTGCCAGTAATCTTGAAAGTCAAGTCATCATGAAACCCTCCTCTAACCTGCGATACCAGCTATTAAATTAAATTCCACCATACTTTATTACTGGTTCGATTCCAGGCTGTATCACTCCCGGCCGTGATTGGGAGCCCCATAGGGCAGCATACAATTTGCCCAGCATCGACTGGGTTTGGCCGGTGTAGGAAGTCATTGTAAATAAGAATTTGTTCTTAACTGACTTGCCTCGTTAAATAAAAATATATATACACACTACCGTTCAAAAGTTTGGGGTCACTTAGAAATGTCCTTGTTTTTGAAATGCCCAAATTTTTTGTCCATTAAAATAACATCAAATTGATCAGAAATACAGTGTAGACATTGTTCATGTTGTAAATGACTATTGTAGATTTTTTTATGGAATATCTACATAGGCGTACATGGGCCCATTATCAGCAACCATCACTCCTGTGTTCCAATGGCACATTATGTTAGCGAATCCAAGTTAATCATTTTAAAGGCTAATTGATCATTAGAAAACCCTTTTGCAATTTTGTTAGCACAGCTGAAAACTTGTAATGATTAAAGATGCAATAAAACTGGCCTTCTTTAGACTAGTTGAGTATCTGGAGCATCAGCATTTGTGGGGTTCGATTACATTCTCAAAATGGCCAGAAACAAAGACTTTCTTCTGAAACTCAATCTATTCTTGTTCTGAGAAATTAAGGCTATTCCATGTGAGAAATTGGCAAGAAACTGAAGACCTGGTACAACGCTGTGTACTACTCCCTTCACAGAACAGCTCAAACTGGCCCTAACCAGAATAGAAAGAGTGGGAGGCCCCGGTGCACAACTGAGCAAGAGGACAAGTACATTAGAGTGTCTAGTTTGTGAAACAGACGCCTCACAAGTCCTCAACTGGCAGCTTCATTGAATACTACCAGCAAAACACCAGTCTCAATGTCAACAGTGAAGAGGCAACTTCGGGATGCTGGCCTCTTTGGAAGCTGCCAAAAATGTGCTTTTCTTTCAAAAACTAGGACATTTTCAAGTGACCCCAAACTTTTGAACGGTAGTGTATATAAGCATAAATATGAGTTTGTAATATTGATGGGCACCAAAATCATTTCTACCTGGTGTGTCAAATTGCAGTGTTTTTTTGTAATAAATAAATAAACTATGAAATTTATGTAAAACACAAATGTATTTCATCTCAATGGTGCTTGAGCTTTATTTTCTGAAAATATGTTGGATGTTCAACACTTGTAGATCCAGATGATATATTAATGAAAAAAGTGACCCAAGTCTCTCCAGTATGTGAGTACAGTGAGAGAGTGTGAGTGTGAGAGGGAGAGAGAGAGAAAGAAATTGTGCTGCAGGTCCAAAGGTAGACATACTGACTATTCATAGTATGTTAAAGAATTCTAGTGAAGTAACCCTTTTGGACCACACAACCTGCCACATTGAAGAACTCCGGGTTCAGTGAATTATCACTTCTACCTCTAATCAGCAATCATAGGATTCATTCATGCTCCTTACATGCCAATTTTCTGTCATGGTCTATGGACCCCCTGAAGTAGCCTTGGCCACCCCCTGAATAAAACTCTAGTTCCACCACTGCTAACTTGCCAACCATGGTCCCGGCAATATCAAAATGCACAAAAATAACCTAAGAAATAGGTTAAATTACCAGAGATTCTCACGTAGCCCATTGTATTAGGCTATTGTATTACTGGGCTATATCAGCCAATAGGTTAGACGTAGTTTGAAGGGAGCAGAGTTGGAGAGACTTGCACTTTCTCTTGAGCTACGTTTATAACAGTTTTTAGGACGATTTTCAGACGGAGACAAGTATGATGATCAATATTCGTTTCTAGGCCATGTAGTAAACTACAGACTCATATTTAGGATGTACATTTCCTTGGAAAGATAACTGCCCTGTGCGTCTCCGTCCATGTATAGCCTACTATAATTTGAGATCACACGCACACCTGATCTCACAGATACAGATACAGAACTTGAAGCAGCAAGAACGATGAAAGCAGACACTTGCACTTTCTCTAAAGCTACATTGTGTATAAAGGATATTGTCTACCTTTGAGGAGAACGATTTGCAGGCAGAGACAAACGGGTAATCAATATTTATTGATAATGAAAAGGCGCAACGCTCGCTCACCATGGTAGCCTCACCATGGTAGCCTACGCTCGCTCACCATGGTAGCCTACGCTCGAGTTGCACCTTCTCCTTTATCACATTTTGATTGCACTTCTTCGACTCACGTTGGTTGAGCGCCCCCCACTTCTTTCCATTATCAATATTTATTCACAGACACTGTCGTAAAACTATAGTCTTAAATCACATTTAATTCAATTTCATTGGAAAGATAACTGTCACATGATTCTCCGCCCATGCATAGGCAGCGTAGTCTATTTCATTGAGACCACACAAAGGCCTACTGTAGGCACACTTGATCTTTCACACCCAACTAGGAGAGGTAGGCTACTTAACTTGAAGCAGCGAATTCAGTGTGTGAATAAGACCATACCCAAGCCGGCTGCGCGCATGTGCCATCGTGCGCAAATTGATTTAATCCCCCCACACCAAACATGATCACGACAGCAGATTGAAATATCAAAACAAACTCTGAACCAATTATATTAATTTGGGGACAGGTCGAAAAACATTAAACATTTGTGGCAATTTAGCTAGCTAGCTTGCAGTTGCTAGCTAATTTATCCAGTTTAGCTAACTTGCTGTTGTTAAATCATTTGTCCTGGGATATGAATGTTCAGTTTTTATTTTACCTGAAATGCACAAGGTCCTCTACTCCAATAATTAATCCAAACATAAAAACGCTCAACCGAATCGTTTCTAGTCATCTGTCCTCCTTCCAGTCTTTTTCTTCTTTGGACTTCATATGGCGATTGTCATAATTACCACGACGATCGACTGAACTCAGTTCATCTTTCAATCACCCACGTGGGTATAATCAATGAGGAGATGGCAGTGGGTATCTGCTTCTATAAACCAATGAGGAGATGGGAGAGGCAGGACTTACACCGCATTCAGCTTCACAAATAGAACTGACTTCTATTTTAGTGCTTGGCAATGCAGACGCTTGTTGGCGCGCGCGAGCAGTGGGGGTGCAATAATTGAATAACATGTTTACATTTATTTGCAGGACAACAAAAATATTTTCATCCCAAAATTGTCTGTCTTACCACCCACTCACAACCCACAGCATGAAAAAGGCAGACTGTGCCGCAATGATCTCTGACGGGACCCGCTGGTATGCAGGTACGTGGGAATGAAGCACTCTACCATAAAGCACAGTGTCTATGAGGTTTAAAACAATCAATGTACTAGCCTCCGTATAAGTGGCTTCTCATTCTGCCCACGTTGTCCTCTCTCCATTGATGACACAATGAGGAGCACTACCTGCTCTTCCTTCCTGTCTCACTATGTGCCACACAGTGTTGCTTGATTTCACAGTTACACGGTGGCAGTGTTGGTCTGCTGGTGAGGAACAGAGGGGCTTTATGCACACAGATGCCACGAGAACGGCACGCTGCAGTCTCACACCAATGGGCCATGGAGAGGGGAGCGCACAGCAGTCTTCTGGCTGCTTCACTAAATAACTGTCATAATCAATCAGTAATCAGACATGGTTTTGGACCATTACAAGCTAAATCTGCAAAGTCCTGTTCTGAAAACCCCAAGTATTTATAATTTTCTTAAGATCACTGCCGAGCTTGACTACTCTCTTGGACTTGTATTTAGCTAGCAACGTTAGCCTCGATCACTACAACAAATGCTTGCCCTCTTAATATTCATATCAATACTGGTAACAAACATTTCATAAACACGTTGGTGACATTTTTGTTAAATATTTTAATTAATGTGAACAGTGTCTTTGAGATTGACTGTATTCATACAAATGGTCAGATCTGGGAACTTCATTAAAAATATATATTGTTTAACAGTCCTGGGATGAACTCCTGGTGAAAGAGATGTGGGGGGGGGAACACCATCTCCCATAAACCCTGTAATGAGAAAAGAACTCAACCAAGGCAAAAAAGGCAAACAAGACAGAGGGCTGGGAAAAGCTTTCCTCCTCAGCGGCCTCTCGAAGATGAACGTAAAGGGGTTTGAAGTCAGTCACAAGACCTTCAGGGAGTGAGCCGATACAATGAAAAAGCTTTGACATAAACACAGAGCAAGGCCTTCCAGATGGGAGGCTAAACACATGCACTGGCACAGCTACAGACACCCACAGGCAAGCAACTGGCTCACTGCCAACACTGCTTGAATGAACTCTGTCACCCTACTCTCTTGCTCTATAACTCCTCCTTCTCACTCCCTCCTGCTCTCCAGCTCCACTAGTGCAGAGCGAGAATGAACCTACCTCTGCACTAGGCTACATTTCATCTCCACATCTTCCATCCTCACCATTTTAGGAATGGCTTTGTGAATGCAAGCACACACACACAGAGACTGGACCTATATAGGCTAGTTCTGCCAAGAAGGAGAGTTGGAGCATGATTTCAAACAATGACTTTATTATACTGGAAATGAACGCGCCAGTCATATCTGTGGAGAAGACAGACAAGACATGTCAAGCCTTCGAAGAGTGTGCCTGGAATTTGTCAACTTTATATTGATATTTTCTCTAATAGTAGCCAACGTATGACTTGAGGGCATATTTTCAGGAGACAGCTAGAGCTTTGTACTGCCAATTCATAGCAATATGAGAGATGAAATAGATGTTCTATTCCATACAAGTGTGTTGTTGACTTTTAAGGCTACATGGAGTTTTGTTTGAACATGAGGCCTTTTCATTTAGGCCTATTTAATCTGTCCTTACAGCAGCAAGAACTTTACTTAGGCTACTTGAATGCATCATCAGGGCTCTACAGTGCAACCATTTTACTCGCAGACCTGGAATTGAACAATTTTTCATTGTGCTCCTAAATTTGTGTGTGAGCCTGCACCTACACGTGCTTCTTGTTAAAAAAAGAAGAAAAAAGATCAGAGTAGACCCCTGCATCATGCTATAAACCTACGCCTGTTTATAAATCCAGCTCAGTTGGTCTATACCAGTTTAATGTAACTGCTTTCTGTTATTAGTCATCTATTTCACAAAACCTCCTTGACTTCATGTATTTATGATCTGGTCTGTTGATGTTCTCTTACACATAGGCCTATTTCCTGTTCCTATTTGGAAAGCCTGGATTACAAATGACTAACAATCAAGCACTGTTCTTAGACATCATCTTTCTCTCACACCCAGAATTACACAATAAACTCCACCACAAAGCCAAGCCCTTCAATTCTTACCACTGTGAGAAGGCAGATGAGTGAACTAGTAATGGGCATCGGCCCGTCGGTTTGGTAAAAGCTTCAGGAGTGTGTTAAGTTAGCCGTGGAGAGCGGAGGGGAGGTGGGCGGCAAGGACTCTCAGGCCAGGAATGTGGCA
The DNA here is from genome assembly GCF_036934945.1 of Oncorhynchus masou masou. Classification (NCBI taxonomy): domain Eukaryota; kingdom Metazoa; phylum Chordata; class Actinopteri; order Salmoniformes; family Salmonidae; genus Oncorhynchus; species Oncorhynchus masou. The sequence goes on along the minus strand of NC_088236.1, from coordinate 34,713,574 downwards.
CCTTGTCAGGTCTCATAAGGATTTCTCTCTCCGGACCCTCATTACCAAAGGGCCCTGGCCAACGCGATGGCGTCTCGCTCACACACACACACACACACACACACACACACACACACACACACTCTTGATTGACACGCGGTTACGGCAGAGAACAATGACATGTCCTTGTGGTAATCTGCTCATGTTGTAGTTGCTGATTTAAATCATGGTATGAAGCAACTCTCCAGTCGTCTATTTTCACACTCAGGAAATGTGAACACACGAAGGGGCTGACTGATCACGTCACAGCATATCATTGCCTTAATCTCCTTCCTAAGAAACCAACACAATTTTCTTCACTGTTACTGAAATCCAACAAATAACTTCTTACTGCTGGGCAAGCTAGAATTGAGGGCTTGTTTTGGGTGCTAAACCTGACACACGCTCAAACTCTCTTACGCTCTCGCCTTTGACATGAAAACAAAGCCATGCGTTTAAGCCATTGAAGGCAGCGCCAGACAGAACTTTATAAAAGTATGGATACTTTTATTTACTGGATGTGGACAGATAGTGATGCGCAGCTTGAAACGATTCATTCTTTTTGAACAACTTTTTACTAACTCGAGAGTCGTGATTGGTCATTTGAGCTGTTAGTTTGACCTTGTTAAAAGTATCAAATAATCTTATTGGTATTCCAAGCTATCACAAATGAACATCGTTTGAAGCACACTTTTATCATTCTCAGTCACAAATGACAGTTCCAATAAGCCTCCTACACGCACAGAAAAAAGGTACCTAAGGTACTAAGGAGAAGGAGACCTTGCTGACCGAGATGCATGCTGGGCATTTGGGAGTGAAGCGCATGATTGCCAAAATCAACCTACGCTTCTGACGGGGAATTGTCAAGGTGGAGGAAAGCTGGGCAATTGAAATAACCTTCTGTTTATCAAATCACATTCTATTATACATCAGAAATTATTATGATTTCAATGAATGTTATAGAAAGCACACATTTCAATGTCACTTTTTGCTTAAAAAGGTCATGAACCCTGTCTAGCCTGCCAGAAATTTGAGAGGGAGAAGACTGTGTTGAAGTTGAAGCCCATCAAAAGTTGTTCACCGTGGCACATGATCGGTAAGCGTCCCAATTCAAATTGCACCCGGATGAGTTGTTTTGCCTTAGTTGACCACAGCAGAATTCAGTATTATAGAAAGTGTGTGTGTGTCAGTATCCTTATAAATATAAAATCTGCATACCCTGACACGGATACGGGTAAAAATAATGTAATCTTCCCTCTAACACTTTAAATGTTAGGGGTGAATCTCATCAGACCCTTCACGAAATCCAGGAATGGCAACAGCTGGTGTCTGGCGGCGACTGATCACTTCACCAAGTGGGTGGAGGTAATACCCATTAAGGTCAGTAAAGGAAGACTACGGGCTGAACTCTAAATTCCCTTCTGTAACCCATTAAAATGGATTTTTTGTTCTGTATGGATACCCATCCAGAACGAGACTGGCGAGGCCACCTCCAAGGAAATGATGGGCATTTGTTACACCCACGGTCTAGAGGTCATGACCGCTAGAACAAGGTACGGATGTTCTCGGTTATATTCTGTCACCAATGGTTTGTTTAATTTATTTCTTACAATTTGTTTGACTTTTCCATGGTACATAAGACATATTTCAATAATCTTACATTGTCAATAGATATCACTTTCCTAGCCCATCCAGGTTTGATGAACTGACCAACCAGGCCCTCAAGACTGCCATGGGCAAGTCCCATCATTTGTACCAGGAAGGGTGGGAGCTAATTCTCTGCACACAACAGCAGCATCCAGGCCTGCACCGAGTACGGACGGGAGCCGCAGCTGTTGACTGAGGTAAACAATGCAATTGTATATAGAATTATAGTATCTAAAGTAGTCTTTCAAATTTTCATTGACTTGGTGTTTGTCTATTGCTATTTTTGCATAACGTACTTTCAGATCACTGAAACCCCACCTGATGTTGTGGAAGATGTCAAACCAGATCAGAACGCCTTCGAGGACCACCTTCAGGCACGGACTGGGAAGGTTTTTGAACATGAAAAAAAATATTGTTCGCTGTTAATTTCTTTTTCTGGCCATCCAAGAGGTATGTAAGAAACGTATTTGTAATATGAAATATAAATTGCATTTATTCCTGTTATCAATCAAGGTGAGCCTCTCTGCGCACGGAACCCGGTAGCGGGATGAAATTCGACAACATACGGTGATCGCTACATAAATAGTATATTTATTACACAAATAGTATATTAAACATTCATGAAAATACAAGTGTCTCACATGTTTCGAAAGTCTAGAATCTTGCTAATCCAACTGCGTTGTCAGATTTAAAAAAGGATTTACTGCGAAAGAATACGATTATCTGAGGATAGAGCCCCATAAAAAACAACTATTTCAACCAGCACAGCCGTAACAAAATCACAAACTGCAATAAAATAAATAGTTTACCTTTGACGATCTTCCTCTGTATGCAGTCCCAATGCTCATTGTTACACAATGAATGGTCTTTTGTTTGATAAAATCTATTTTTATAGCCTAACACGGAACATTTTGTGAACCGCTTGTGTCGTGAATTCAGTCTCATTCCATTTTCAACGACACATTCAAGGTAAATACACACACAAAATGTGACTTTTCCAGTCATGTTTGGTTTCATTGCAATCAACTGGTTTGTTTGTAACACACACAAGCGTTTGTAACACAACCAAACATGATGGGTCATTTCGCTGGATGTATTGACTGAAAGAAACCGATTTGAAGACAACAAGTCATGACATTGTGCACCAATGATTTGCCCGCTGTTTCGTTGATTGACTGTCTTTTAACCCAATGACCACTGATAGTCTTGAAATCTAGCTGGGTAGATAGCCAATGAGCTGAGGTAAACGGCAATATGTAATGTTTATGTGTTGGAAGACCAACCCATGTAGTAAACTCCGGCGTAAAGAGGTTCAATCGTCATTGATGATGCATACCGGAAGGAGCAACGCATGTTGCGCACAGCATTGTTTTGGTAAAGCGCATATTCAGCTGTTTATATATCAATCAGTATGGCGACTAAGTCAGGAAAAGCTAAATCTAAGTCTAGATATACAGATGTACACACAATTATAGAAGAAATTGATTGAGGATGATTCATTTAGCGATTCCCAAATGGAGGAATATTTTTTGAATGGAGAGGACATCGTTTTGGACTGGTAAGTTCTTCTCATGCTAATGCCGTTGTTTGAAATTAATAATATAAAATATTATTTGTGAAATGAAATAGCCTATTTGAGGCTGTTGAGGGGAGGGCAGGCCCACAACAATGGCCAAAGTGAAATGGAGACAGTAGATCTAGCTGGTCTGTCATAATATAAGAGAAAGTAGCTCTAGCAGGTCTATAATAATATATTCAACCTTATGTTCCCTGTACTTATATATATATATAAAATTGACTGCGAATGGTATATATATATACATACATACAGTGCCTTGCGAAAGTATTCGGCCCCCTTGAACTTTGCGACCTTTTGCCACATTTCAGGCTTCAAAACATAAAGATATAAAACTGTATTTTTTTGTGAAGAATCAACAACAAGTGGGACACAATCATGAAGTGGAATGATATTTATTGGATATTTCAAACTTTTTTAACAAATTAAAAACTGAAAAATTGGGCGTGCAAAATTATTCAGCCCCCTTAATAAGTTAATACTTTGTAGCGCCACCTTTTGCTGCGATTACAGCTGTAAGTCGCTTGGGGTATGTCTATCAGTTTTGCACATCGAGAGACTGAAATTTTTTCCCATTCCTCCTTGCAAAACAGCTCGAGCTCAGTGAGGGTGGATGGAGAGCATTTGTGAACAGCAGTTTTCAGTTCTTTCCACAGATTCTCGATTGGATTCAGGTCTGGACTTTGACTTGGCCATTCTAACACCAGGATATGTTTATTTTTTAACCATTCCATTGTAGATTTTGCTTTATGTTTTGGATCATTGTCTTGTTGGAAGACAAATCTCCGTCCCAGTCTCAGGTCTTTTGCAGACTTCATCAGGTTTTCTTCCAGAATGGTCCTGTATTTGGCTCCATCCAGCTTCCCATCAATTTTAGCCATCTTCCCTGTCCCTGCTGAAGAAAAGCAGGCCCAAACCATGATGCTGCCACCACCACCATGTTTGACAGTGGGGATGGTGTGGTCAGGGTGATGAGCTGTGTTGCTTTTACGCCAAACATAACGTTTTGCATTATTGCCAAAAAGTTCAATTTTGGTTTCATCTGACCAGAGCATCTTCTTCCACATGTTTGGTGTGTCACCCAGGTGGCTTGTGGCAAACTTTAAACAACAGTTTTTATGGATATCTTTAAGAAATGGCTTTCTTCTTGCCACTCTTCCATAAAGGCCAGATTTGTGCAATATACGACTGATTGTTGTCCTATGGACAGAGTCTCCCACCTCAGCTGTAGATCTCTGCAGGACTTTGCAGTCTCCCTCTTCAAGTCCCCCTTCTGAGACTGGCTGCCTGTTGAGAACAAGTGACAGGCAGAACCTCCCACCCACACAGCAACCACCTCCTCCATATTCCACACCAGAATTCAGTATTTTAGTCTACCATTGCCATGTGACGGTACAACAAATCTCTGAAAATAAATTAAATAACACTATTGTACCAAAAAATATCAAAAGTTTATGTATTACAATCTTAAATATTGCCAGGTTGGTTTTCACAGCTGTTTCACAAGGTGTTCATTATTGTAAGTTGAAAGGTATCCTTTGATGGTATTTATTTGTTCCACATTATTCATTGTTGTATCATAGGACCTACAATAGATACAAATATATCCAACCACAAAGGTGCACTAATGAGAAATCATAAGAGGACTAGTGAAATTATAGCCCCCATAGCTGCCTCTTTACCACCAAAAACCAATGCTGGTACTAAGACCGCACTCATACTGGCAGTTCAATCACCTGCAACATCCCAAGTCAGCCCCTGCTCACCTCTGACAGGATATGAATCTGCTGTCAGCCCACAGCATATAAATGGCAACAGGAGGCTGCCATCTAAGTGTCAACACCTACCACACACCCACCCATAACAACGGCCATACTGCGTCAGAGAGAGAGTGGTAGAAACACCTCCCTAAGCCAGGCTATCACACCTCTCATTCTGCATCTGACAGAAGATACATATTCACACAAGGATCTCAGCGGTTGCCACAGCTAAGCTCGATCTCAGTAATCCGCTTTCACATTTCAGAACTCAGCAAACTTGGCTTCCTATTTCGCAACAAAGCATCCTTCACTCATGCTGCCAAACATACCCTTGTAAAACTGACCATCCTACCAAACCTCAACTTTGGCGATGTCATTTACAAAATAGCCTCCAAAACCCTACTCAACAAATTGGATGCAGTCTATCACAGTGCAATCCGTTTTGTCACCAAAGCCCCATATACTACCCACCATTGCGACCGGTACGCTCTTGTTGGCTGGCCCTCGCTTCATATCTCTCTTGTCATCCCCAAAACCAATTCGTTCTTTGGCCGCCTCTCCTTCCAGTTCTCTGCTGCCAATGCCTGGAACGAACTACAAAAATCTCTGAAACTGGAAACACTTATCTCCCTCACTAGCTTTTAGCACCAACTGTCAGAGCAGCTCACAGATTACTGTACATAGCCCACCTATAATTTAGCCCAAACAACTACCTCTCACCCTACTGTATTTAATTGATTTATTTTGCTCCTTTGCACCCCATTATTTTTATTTCTACTTTGCACATTCTTCCATTGCAAATCTACCATTCCAGTGTTTTACTTGCTATATTGTATTTACTTTGCCACCATGGCCTTTTTTGCCTTTACCCCCCTTATCTCACCTCATTTGCTCACATCGTATATAGACTTGTTGATACTGTATTATTGACTGTATGTTTGTTTTACTCCATGTGTAACTCTGTGTCGTTGTATGTGTCGAACTGCTTTGCTTTATCTTGGCCAGGTCGCAATTGTAAATGAGAACTTGTTCTCAAACTTGCCTACCTGGTTAAATAAAGGTGAAATAAAATTAAAATAAAAAAAACATAGCCTACTGCATGGTCATTTTCTCATTTTACTGGCGTGTTGAACAATATGCTAAGTCAATGAAGCAATCCGGGACTGTCCTAAATGAATGATCTAATTCGGCTCCATGGAGTGACCAGGATGCTCAACATTCTGACACCACAGACTGGCTATACTTTCTCCTGCCAATGACACACAGCAAGGATCCTGTTCCTTTGTTTGATCTTGTTGCCCAAAGACGATGAGAATATTAAAAAGTACCTATGACTGAGGAAAATGACTACAACCACTCTAATACTACAAACAGGGCGAATTACATCACACAAAACGGTTGACAATGTTTGACATATCTGAAAGACAAAGAATTGGAGACGAGAGCTGTTCTTATGCCAGTGATTGGCTAGCCTGTACGTCCAGATGTGCTTTCCCAGCTGTATCCTGAATGCAGAGCAGAGTTACTTTACTGCCTGTTCCTGCGCCCGCCGTCCATCTCAGACACACGGTGTGGATTACATAAGGCCCTCCAGGCTCCCATGACCATAGCTGGGCCTTCACACTCTGCCTCAACAGCCAACTATGAATCCCAGTAACCATGGCGGTCCAGGCATTCCACCGTGGAAGTGCCGAGACCCATCATAGGGCTGGGCAGCATACCGTATTTTACTATATACCAGTATTGAAGCACAGGCCGGTTTGTGTTTTTACTTTACCTTCTATAACGGTATTTGAATGTTTGGTTTGTTAAATGTGTTATGCTGTGGGTAACGTCCATTTTTATTAGGGATGCACAATATATCGGTGAGCATATCGGAATCGGACGATATTAGTTAAAAATGCCAACATTGGTGTCGGCCCAATGTCTAGTTTAACGCCGATGTGCAAAACCAATGTCAAAGCTGACGTGCATACCTATATCACGTAGGTAGATGACGTAATGACGCCACGAAAAATACTAAGCGCACACACCCACAACAACTAAACAAGTTCAAGTTGAGCAGTCATTTGAAAGATCAAGAAAATGTCATGAGACAACTCAAAAGGCGAAATCCATTAACGACCAAGATAATGGAATTTATTGCCCTTGACAATCAACTGTTCTCTGTCGTGGATGATGTTGGCTTTCGCCGACTGGTCGAGCACCAGCGCACACTAACAAGTAGTCACTATTTGTCAGATGTTGCCCTACCGGAGTTACACAATATTGTTGAAAAACATCCATGAGCTACTTGCTATGGCGTCACTGATATGGGTGTCACTGCTGTTAAAACTTACAAAAGTAGTCGAGGCTGTGAACAAGAGATTTGGTGGCATTCTCTGAGCCTCTTTAATGTGTCGCCACCATGCTCGATGCTAGGTACAAGGACCACTACTTCGATGCAGACAAGAAACAGGGTTCACGTGAAATGTTACAGACACAGCTGGACAAGATGGAAATGGACACGGTGACAGTGCGCACCGAGGAAGAGAGGCCACAGACAAACAGATCTGGAACTTCACTGCTTGACATGTATGATGAAATCCTGGTTGAGAAGGAAATGACTGAACAGAACAGCACAGCAAGTGGAAGAAATGGGTTTTGATGATGTTTTACTGGTAATGGGGTCATACGTAAATGCCAACAAAATAACTTTTTGGTCAGTGTGGTGTGTGTATGTCTACCCCTTATTTAACCTAGAACAGAGACACACTGGTGTATAATAACTCTCAGACCAAAATACATTCACCCCGAACTGTCGGAAGATCTCCCCACATACTATATCTACCTCTCAATATAATAAGTCAACTCTCCCCAGGGCAGCATTTCCAAACTCATAGTCATATTGACAAAGTTGTTGCGGCGATGGGGAGGGGCATGTCTGTTATTAACAAAAAAGATGTCCTGTGTTTCTGATGCTCTGCCACCAGAGGTGCACGGCAAAAAGCAAATTTAGCTTTAAAAAACAGATGTGATGATTTGATGGTGAGAGAAGGCAGAGCTAAAGTAGCCCAGACTTCCTCTCGGATCCATCACAGGCCAGGGAGTATCATTGATCAGACACACATGTTAGGATCTGATGGCCACTTCTCCCACGCCATTACACAATGAGTAAGCCTGTTTTGTATGGCCCATTGCTCCAGGTGGGTAGAGAGTGTGCAAAGCTGTCATCAAGGATAAGTGTGGCTACTTTGAAGAATCTCAAATATATTTTGATTTGTTGAATACTTTTTTTGGTTACTACATGATTCCATGTGTTTGTAGAATAATAATGAAGACATCAAAACTATGAACAATGTAGAAAATAGTAAAATAAAGAAACGCTGGAATGAGTGTGTGTGCAAACTTTTGACTGGTACTGTATTTTGAAAAGGAGACAAGGAGAGGATGGAGGAGTTAGCAAAGCCAATTGAGAATCTCCCTGAGAGTTCACCACATCCAGCCCTCCACAGACACACCCTCCCCATACCTCACATAATATACACAAGCTGAATATACACTGGAAAACAAACATACAGACAGCCTAATCCCTCTCAAGCATATTCTCATACTCAAGAGATCCTACACATAAGCATTCAAAAATACACATGCATATAAACTCAAGCTAATCACACAGTTAAAAAATATGCCTAACCCTCTCCCTACCCCAGGGCTCTGAAGTGTGACCAATTTGGTTGCATATGCAATGAAATATTGTTGCGGGCCGTTCTAAAACTATTCGTGGGCCCTTAACCATTTGTTTAACATTTTGTTCAGTCATGTTTGTTACCTTATTAGCTAGCTAGCTAACAACCTGGTAACTTTACCAATAAATTATATGCAACAAAAACATGTATTTACTAGAATTCATATAGGCTATATTTCAATAGATGTTTAACTTTTTAAAAGTGGGGCGCACCAGTGCTACCAATTACATGTTTTAAATTTAGAGCCCCACCACCAAACGTAGTCCACACACAAACTATAGTTGTCCTAAAATGCTGCATCACTTACCACAGAGCCATTTCTAATCTCTGTTCATCCTCTCTGTACATTTGATTATGGCTGTCTGTGTGTAGGTCGTCTTCAACAAAAAACTACACAAAATGTTTCCCAATAAATTAGCCTAGGTGGTCATACTAAATAAAAAAACAAAATGAAAAACAATGAGCCACAACAAACCAGTAGATTTACAGTCAGCGAGGCATGTCTGTGTTAACAAATTGATCATTTCAGATTATACTTTCATCGGATTGATTAAATTGAGGTCTGAATATATCTTACATTGGAAGAATGTGATGAGGTCTGTGGCTCGGTTCTGAAAACAGGCTTATTAAACACTACACTGAGGGTTTGATTAAGTTCACAGAGGATTATGTCTTCAAAACACATCTCTGACACTAACCAGGTTTCCATCCAACCGCTTTATGCGAGTAAAGTACATGTCGGATAAAAACAGGCTTGATGAAAACAGCAAATTTGTCAGTAACGTTTCCAAAAACAAAAAACGCTAGACAAAGTGGGATGTTTTTGTGTCTGTATCATGAATTATGCAAGAAATTGCTGTGGAAACACTTGATATAATCACCATATAGAAGTACACTTGGAGTCACGCGATATGTTTGTTGTCCTCCAACTACTACCTGGGAAAGCATGCAGTTTATTGGGCTACAGATGAAATAAATGATGAACTTCACAGGGTGGTGAAAGTGCACGGTGATGAGCTTTATGCTCTTTTCCAATAAAGATCCAGGGTCTTATTCTGGTGACATGATGATGGATGCAGTTTGACAAATAAAAATAATCTCACTATTTTGTCCATAACAATCTGATTAAGGCTTTACCCACACTATCTGTGCAGGTACCTGGACCTGAGTGGGCACAATCACGATATAAAACAACATTTTACGTGACAAAAAACATCCATACAGTTAGAAATGTGATGGAAATCCATTTCACTTTTTATTCCGGACATGGGAATTTAACTGCAAAAGTTATTTATGTGCACCATGTCATCATCAGGCCTTTAATCCACAACAAGTCAATTTGATGGAAACATCTCTGGTAGAACAATGCGTATTTTCAAAAATCTATTAAAAACAATGTGCGCATGAAAATCTGGCCCCCAATTGGATGGAAACCTAGCCACTGGCCCTAACTTGCATGATATGTCACAGGAACGAATAGGAAACTTCTCGGTCTTAAACAATGCTTTGAAAGGTTTGTGTGGGGGGAAATATCTGCTTTATGACGAGGTGTTATGGTACAGATTGAGGACAGCTCCAACATCAATAACATGGCACATGCAGTAACGGAAACCATGAATAACAAGGCGCACGCAGTGGTGGATGTCCATGAACGAAAGCAACAAAGATTACATGGGCCGACCCAGGTGACAGTCAGTTATGAAGAGGCCCAAGTAATTCTATGGGGCTCTAGGCTACACACTGCTGGACTACCTGTGTCCCATCGTTTCATATTCACATGTTGAACAAAGCTTTCACACACTGCTAGACTACCTGTGTCCCATCGTTTCATATTCACATGTTGAACAAAGCTTTCACACACTCCTCGTCCCCACTGCTTGAGCGGCAGACGTTGACTTGTTCGCATGGCATTACAACAGGAAACGGTGTGGAGAATGAAAAGAGGAGTGATACTACAACCCCATGCTATGTGAGGAAATGGCCTGAGATAGAGGTCTGTTTAGTTGGTCTCTACAATGGGAAAAGGGTTAAGTGTGTCCGTCTTCGGGTATTACCACTCAAAAGGCAGCAAACATTCTAGGGTTTGCCGGTTTTACGATTGCGTCGCCTATCAACGATGTTTGACAGCCAACGTCGATAGAGACAACATCGTGTTGTCACAAATGATGGTTTAGCATATTTGAATTTGACTGCAGGGCGACATGCCAAATGTCCTATTCCCCCATTTGCCATAGTCAAATAAATGTCTATGCATATGTCGTAGTTATACTATCAACATAATGCAAGAGAACCATGTAGATTGTGGAAAGAATGGAGAGCACAAAAGCAGATCAAATTGTCAGATACAGGGCCTAACGTGTTGTTCCCCCTTTCACAGGCCTTCTTAAGCAGACCCTCCATTGTCAGGCTTATCATTTTAAAATCAACCCCTTTTTCTCCCCCAATCAATTTGAACATGACTTGTTGGCCTAAGCATAGCCAACTCTTTCATGATCAACCATTGACTGAATCTATAGGCCTAACGGAGTTCCATCACAGAAAGTTGTTTGCAAATAGCCTAACTAAAAACATAGCTAGTAAGGGTGTGCCGACATGACTATAATCGTATTGGTAATCGTATCAGTAAATCAGTTGATAGTCGGATCGGATGATACTCGTGATCAGAAAAAAAAGCTGTTTTAATATGCCTATGTAGATGTTGGCAACATACCTCCCTACACGTTTTCACTGCAGAAAAAGCTGCACATTGATAGCAAACATCCTCGTCATGTGATTTATCATAGTAGCAGGCAGTAGCAATCTAAATGATCAGACTGAATATGCAAGGAAAAATGAACAGGTGAAATTATGAAGCGAGTGGACGGAGAAATACAGGTACACTTCATCCAATCAAATCAGCAGGATCAACGTACAGCCCGCCCTTCATCTTCACAGATAGGCAAACTAACCAGTCATGTAGACAACGTAGAACCTTGCACATAACTGACTGACATGAGAAAAATGCATGCTGGCAGTTGAAAATATACAAAAAGAATCATTACAAAAAATACTTGAATCATAATCATGTGCACAAAATTCCCAATATCCATTATGATACTTGTTTTGTAAAACTACCCAATAAAACCCTAACAGCTATTATAGTAATTAGAGAGAACAAACAATTGCAAGATAGACTAATGGATTAGGAAGTTAAAACAAACCTGGTACGTTTCTGCTTTACTTGACCAAATTGTAGGCAAAATAAATTGCGTCGTCAGAAAATCCCTCCTTACTTGTTGTGCCAATTTTGAGTATTAGTGTAGCCTACTTCTCTACTGTAATGAATGAAGTGACCAAGAGGAGAATCCACTTCCCTTATGCAACTGGAGGAAACTTGTTTTGCCATGATCTGGATTCTATTGTTTACAAAGTGGGATGAGAGCAAGTTGTGACATTTGCCTAATATCTGTAGCCTATCTTTACAAGCATTTCACCATTTAAATAGTTGTCCATTGAGGACCAGCTGAAGACCTCTCCCACCAAACAAAGAGAGCCCTCTGCCCAGTCTGCTCGAATGAAACTCCCCTCCATAAATCCTGCACTGGCCCTGTTGAGCTCCACACAGTGACAGGCCTAGGATCAGTCTCGCCGCCAGACCCCATTAACCCCTGGGCCAGCCTCAGGAGCAACCCCCATCCACCCTCTAGACCCCTCCACTCTTTGTGTAATGAGTTCCACAACTGTGTCCAAAATATGTTAGAGACAGCTGTGTGTGTGTGTGTGTGTGTGTGTGTGTGTGTGTGTGTGTGTGTGTGTGTGTGTGTGTGTGTGTGTGTGTGGGGTGTGCACACTGATCACCATAGCCTTCACTAAGTAATAGGCATGGGAATTGAAGTATTTGTGACCGCAGGTCACTGGATCGGTTGTTGCTCAGTTGATGTAGAAAAAGTATTCCATTTTTTTTTTTTTACTGCAGAGTAGAGTACAAATACAATTAAGCTAGGTGCAGATATATTTTGTTGCCACAGTGACAGACAAACTTTTCAATAACAGCAGACCAGAAAATGAGATTTCAGTAACCTCAAGAGCTTCTAGCAAACCACAAACACTGCTACTGTGGTGTGCTTTGTCTTAGCAGTAACCGGGCAGACTCTCTTCTCACATGTCCGTCGTGACACGAACCAAGGTCTTTCCATTGTCTCAGTCAACTCTAAAATAGGTATCTGCACAATTTCAGGCCAGGAGCAGAGCGGCTGTGTCCAACTTAATGCCACTTTGATTGTGAGATTCATTAAGAGGCTTCTCTCTGAGCCAGCTGCAGTGGATCATGCCACTCTGTCGGACCGATTGAGTCAACCAGAACATGCGCCTTGCACGGAATCTACCAGGTGCAGTCCACCAGGAAACCAGTGAGCAAGAAATGCCAGACAGCTGTTGTTACTCATTCAGTGAGAAAGAAGGATGGGAAGAGGGAATAGGCCTGGGAGGCTGTTTCACGGTGACTGCTTCATATTTCCCTCTGTGTTCTGCATGTCAACTCAAGTGTTTACAAAGGTGTGCCAGGACATACCACCCTCACGCCACTTCTATGACATTATGTTTATGTTGCAATGCAGCCAATCTGGATTGACATTATAGGGAAAGTCTGTAGGAAAGATACATGCCATATACAGTGGGGCAAAAAAGTATTTAGTCAGCCACCAATTGTGCAAGTTCTCCCACTTAAAAATATGAGAGAGGCCTGTAATTTTCATCATAGGTACACTTCAACTATGACAGACAAAATGAGGAGAAAAAAACCAAGAGAATCACATTGTAGGATTTTTAATGAATTTATTTGCAAATTATGGTGGAAAATAAGTATTTGGTCAATAACAAAAGTTTCTCAATACTTTGTTATATACCCTTTGTTGGCAATGACAGAAGTCAAACATTTTCTGTAAGTCTTCACAAGGTTTTCACACACTGTTTCTGGTATTTTGGCCCATTCCTCCATGCAGATCTCCTCTAGAGCAGTGATGTTTTGGGGCTGTTGCTGGGCAACACAGACTTTCAACTCCCTCCAAAGATGTTCTATGGGTTTGAGATCTGGAGACTGGCTAGGCCACTCCAGGACCTTGAAATGCTTCTTACGAAGCCACTCCTTCGTTGCCCGGGCGGTGTGTTTGGCATCATTGTCATGCTGAAAGACCCAGCCACGTTTCATCTTCAATGCCCTTGCTGATGGAAGGAGGTTTTCATTCAAAATCTCACGATACATGGCCCCATTCATTCTTTCCTTTCCACGGATCAGTCGTCCTGGTCCATTTGCAGAAAAACAGCCCCAAAGCATGTTTCCAACCCCATGCTTCACAGTAGGTATGGTGTTCTTTGGATGCCACTCAGCATTCTTTGTCCTCCAAACACGACGAGTTAAGTTTTTACCAAAAAGTTATATTTTGGTTTCATCGGACCATATGACATTCTCCCAATCTTCTTTTGGATCATCCAAATGCTCTCTAGAAAACTTCAGACGGGTCTGGACATGTACTGGCTTAAGCAAGGGGACATGTCTGGCACTGCAGTCCCTGGCGGCGTAGTGTGTTACTGATGGTAGGCTTTGTTACTTTGGTCCCAGCTCTCTGCAGGTCATTCACTAGGTCCCCCCGTGTGATTCTGGGATTTTTGCTCATCGTTCTTGTGATCATTTTGACCCCACAGGGTGAGATCTTGCGTGGAGCCCCAGATCGAGGGAGATTATCAGTGGCCTTGTATGTCTTCCATTTCCTAATAATTGCTCCCACAGTTGATTTCTTCAAACCAAGCTGCTTACCTATTACAGATTCAGTCTTCCCAGCCTGGTGCAGGTCTACAATTTTGTTTCTGGTGTCCTTTGACAGGTCTTTGGTCTTGCCCATAGTGGAGTTTGGAGTGTGACTTGAGGTTGTGGACAGGTGTCTTTTATACTGATAACAAGTTCAAACAGGTGCCATTAATACAGGTAACGAGTGGAGGACAGAGGAGCCTCTTAAAGAAGAAGTTACAGGTCTGTGAGAGCCAGAAATCTTGCTTGTTTGTAGGTGACCAAATACTTATTTTCCACCATAATTTGCAAATAAATTAATTAAAAATCCTACAATGTGATTTTCAGGATTGTTTTTCTCATTTTGTCTGTCATAGTTGAAGTGTACCTGTGATGAAAATTACTGGCCTCATCTTTTTAAGTGGGAGAATTTGCACAATTGGTGGCTGACTAAATACTTTTTTGCCCCACTGTGTATATATATATATACCCGAGAATCACAGGTGCAGTCTTTGTGAATGGATCTGAAGAGCAAGCTTAATAACCTTCAGTAATTGCTAATTAGACTGTCTGTTATTCTCAGCAGTGCTTCCAGTGTGGCTCAGAATGAGCAACACTAGGCAGATAATGCTGCTCGGCTCTGAACGAGCTACTCATCATGCAGAAAGGACTCTTATAAGCAAAACACACATGTTTATACATCGTATATAAACCCAGTAAACCACCATTTCCTCAGAACTATAAACAGTCACACACACCGAAAGGTTGTAGTCATATAGGCTAGTTAATTACAACAACTAACCTAGGCTAATAGCTTATTCCCCTAAGAGAGCAACAAACCCACTTAACAATTGAGCTCAGTCAAATAAAAATTGAATGGATTCTGTTTCTGGAATTGTAACGGGCAATAACGGAAAAGGGAAGGGACATCACCTGACTTGAAGGCTACTCATCACAGCCGGCCCCCTGGACTGTGTTCCTCATTGGGCTCCAATGGGCCGCGCCCCCCTTTCCGCAGTTATGGTTCCCGGAACTGACACACCCACTAAATTTCAACATGCTGGTCGCGTGGTTCCAAACATCGAAAAGGTACAAAAATCCCCAGTGTGAACCATTAATTCAAAAGATAAAAAATTGCATTTAAAAAACTGATACAGGATACAACACTGCACATACCAGAGTTAGTTGACAATCAAACTACTCATCCCATACAGCATTGCGGCCTGTATCGTCCAATCACAGAGCAGATACAACTCACGTGATCTGTTAGCGAACACGCGATGGCACATAAGGGCTGCAGTCCAGATACATAAGCTTACTAGGTACATTAATAGCTTCAGGTTGATTGTTATTAAGCTCAACATTAAAATTTCCACCAAGGAAGTTGTCTCGCCAATCATCACTCTCCCTTGCTTGGGCAAGGGACACTTGTATCTGCTCTGTGATTGGACAATACAGACCACAAGGCTCATGGCTTGGTGCTCTCTGAAACATTAACTGAAGTTAAAAACAATTTCTCAACACAGAGGTTGAAACATTCATAACCGATGTGCACTACTTCGTTATAATTATTTTTGCAATCTCTGTAGAAAATATAATATCTTTGTTGCACAGCAATATCACTATTGCTAATATTTGATACCACCACAGGTTGAGGATTCAGAATACACGTCCGGAACTCCTCATTGCAGCCCTATTCACAGTAACAGCAGAGTGGATCGTCCCAGCCAACACCAGAGGCAGTCAGTCAGTCCCCTCCCAGGCAGCACACAGCTCCAACACATAGCGGTTTGGAAAAGGACCTGTATTGTCAGCCCTGCTGTGACATCATGTAGAACTTACTGTATACTAACCCCCTCTCCCTTCTCCATCGCTTTTCCTCTAAACAATGACTGCTGCTATTTCAGGAATATTTCAAAAGCAGGACGTAAAAGCTCTTGACTTAAGGTACATTCCAGTGGTTTCTGGTTTAGCTCGTGGTGTGACTTAGGGAAATTGACATACCGGTATTCAACATAGGCCTATGCAAACTGAGGAATTGCGAATTTACATCTGAAAAGGTTTCGCACAGTGATCTGAAGATTTCCTCCCCTCTCAAAGTGTACAACAGACTTGTATAGCCTACTAGCTATTCCCTCTCATCTAGTTCCATTACGGGTTTCATAATGCTAGCAACACTGGGACTAGTAGTAAAACTGTCTGCCACGGTCTCCCTCCGGCCTCACACTGAGCACGGGATAATCTCTGCCCCCATTACCCAGTTAGACAGGGGGGGGGGGGTTGTCACACAAACAGTTATCCCTTCCCCATCCAAACCACTGGACTAACTGAGTCCAGATGACAGGCAGGGTACCGTGACTGCTCTGAGGCTGGACTTAAAGGAGGCTAAACCTTCTCTTCTCCCACTACCATGGATTATCAGCCGACTTGGTGATCTCAATCCCTGATTGGAGCAGATGATCCTGTTTAATAGAGGAGTCCGACTGAACTGCACTTCAAGGTGGGATTTCATTCAGACAACATATTCAGACACAGAAATCATCTCTATAAGATTTAAAGACCAACAACACACATCACTGATCAAGGGTTAAAATAAAGAGGTTATCCCACCTCCTCAGTTCCTTATCAGTCTTGAGCAGGGAAGCATTCAATAATGCATCAATAAGCACAAAATAAATAGGCTATTTCAGCTGCTTCATAGATCACTGTTGTGGCTTTATAGGAATAATTTACAGGAAGTGTTTGTAATATGCTTGATGTACAATGATATAATCAAATCAGAGGAAACCTTCAAGGCAGATTGTAGCCAAAACTAACTTAAAGCATAGCTTTTTAACAAAGTAAAATATATCATATTTGACAAACTGTTCTCTACCTACTCTTGCAGTGAACATCATTTGATATTGGATTGTAAAACAATTTAATCTATGCCATGCATTTTACTCAAAATGCCAATCAGAGCAGCTTGGCCTTGTTCAATAACCACCAGCAGCATTTCATAATATTCAAATATATGCTGAATGGCATTTGGAGCCAATTTTCCTTTTATTATTGTAATTAAACACTTGGCCTGGGCTCTGGCATTTAATACTACAACAGAATTCATGCAATTGACCTTATTAACTATGGTCTGTTCCTCAAAAGGGCCAATACAGAAATAAAGATCTTACCCCAATTTCATGCTCTCTCAAATTATGTTGACAGTGCAATTTCACTCTGTTCATCAATCAAGATATGGTATTAAGCAAAGCATGATCTAGCCTGATTGACATTCGAGTCAGTCCAATAAGACTTATGTTCAGCAATATTCTTGATGTGTATAGGTAGCTGCCAAAATAAAGGAAACACCAACATAAAGTATCTTAATAGGGCATTGGGCCGCCACGAGCCACCAGAACAGCTTCAAAGTGCCTTGGCATAGATTCTACGTGTCTGGAACTCTTATCAGAGGGCCATTTTTCCTTGAGAAATCCATAATTTAGTGTTTTGTTGTTGGAAAACGCTCTCAGGCACCGCTTCAGTCTCCCATAAGTTTTCAATTGGGTTGAGATTTGATGACAGACACAATCACACACCCTTTAAAAAACCCTATGTTCCTTTGAAACCCCTCTTTCAAAGTCACTGATCTCCTCTAGCTATGGTAGCTAAAATAATGGGCAAGTTTACTTTTTTATACATGACCCTAAGTATAACAGGATGTTAATTACTTTACTCGGGAACTACACCTGTATGGAAACACCTGCTTTCAACATAATTTGTATTCCTCATGTACTGAAGTGTTTCGTTTTTGGGGGACAGTTAACCTACCTGTAGAGCTTACTTTGGTAGACTATTTCTAAGAGACTCATATTCATGTAGTCCCCTGATAGACCCCTTATAGTAGACTAACCCTTTTAACTCTAAAATATGAGTTTGCTCAATGAACACATTGTTTCAATTCCTAATTGTAATTCAATAAATTATCCTACAGAGAGCACTGATTGACCTTTTGTCCCCCTCAATGCAAGTGTTGTTTTCTGACCATGATCGTAGTAGTAGGGATTTGTAGGTTGACTGGTGTGAGTCATGTTTTGGGTTAAGTATTCTCCCTACCTCTATCGTTACATGAAATAAGCCTTTGTTCATTTCTTTATGAATGTATCTGTGCAGTACAACTTTCACTTCTGCCCAACTTTCAGACAGGTCATAGAAAAGTAGGCAAACAAATATTTTGACAGGCAAACATGTTCTATAGGTAGTTAGCTACCTACCTACCTTACTTATACATTTCGAATAATATGCCAACAAAACTGTTTGTGTAAAAGCACGCCAAATCGTCGCCGCAGTACGCTTCTAAATTAATTCGGCAGTCAGGACACCTAACGTCAACAACAACCAACGCGAATAACCGCGCAGTGTTGATAAACGTATCACAAATCAATGAATCTGGCCATAGGAGTAACTGATTAATTTGTCCCAGTGCCCACTATCTAGGTAGTCAGCCAAATGGATTAAATACATTACTAAAACACGGGCATTTCAGAAGATGCCTGGTTGGTGACAAACGCTTACTAGCTAGTTAACTACTTTAGGTACCCTGCTAACTATGCTACCTAGCTAATGGTTTGTTGTTTTATGACAAGGTCTAACTAGTCATCAATTGAAATCATCCGAGTTTGCATTAGGTTTCTAGAAAGGTTCGCTATACCATCAAGTATATCAAATTCTGTATGCTTGTTAGCGATCGAACATTATTTATATGATACGGTCAACTAGCTAGCTGGCTAGTTAGCTGTTAGCTAGCTAACATTGTTTAGCTCGGTGTTAGCTCGCTAACAAATGATAGCTACTGGTTTGTCTAGCTAGCTGGAGCGTGTCAACCTTAGCAGCAGTACGGGTAAAATAGCTAACAAATAAGATGACCATTTTACCGTATAATTCCAGTCTTTGATGTTGTTCCTAATGTATTAGCTAGTTTCCGCTTTTGGTGTGGGTTTATTTTTTCCAGAAGTAATCCACATGAAAGAAGCGTTTTCGTTCTCAATCGCTCCACTCCTTTCTACTTGCGGCAAATGTCGCGTCTACTCCATAGACTATAAAAAATACTCTCCCCGAGAATGGTGCTGAAACGCCTCTCTTGATTCAGGTCTTTTGATAGGTCGCATGTTCTCGCACACTCTTGCTCTCTCCTCTCAAACCCTCTCGTTCAATCAGACAAGTAAGCCTTTGCCCTATTTCGTGTGCCTAATATCTTATTTTTTATTATGATTTCTCGTGTGTTTTTGTTCTACCTTATGTTCTTGTTAGTATTACATTGTTATTGATTACTGCATTGTTGGGTTTAGAGATTGCAAGAGAGGCATTTCCATGTACTTGTGCACGTGACATTAAACAACTCGACACTTGAAACTAGAAAATAAACAAAGAGCACAGATTTTCAATTTAATCTGATGCTGCTATTTTGAAAAGACCAACAGTGTGAAAGAGTCTCACCCTCCGATTAGTTAGACTGACACATAGCTAATAATTTGTAGTAAAATAATTGTATTTATTTTACTAGGCAAGTCAGTTAAGAACAAATTCTTATTTTCAATGACGGCCTAGGATCAGTGAGTTAACTGCCTGTTCAGGGGCAGAACGACAGATTTGTACCTTGTCAGCTCGGGGATTTGAACTTGCTCTAACCACTAGGCTACCCTTCCGCCCCACCATTGTTGTGGGGCAACCTTTCACTTATCCTATATTGCTTGTAGCCTAGCAAGTCAAAAAAAGACAAATAAGAAATCAATTCAGAGAGGGTAAACAACCATGGGGCAGAGGTGAGCTTTTCCATTTGAGAAATGTAGGCTATGCATTTAGAGTTAAATTAAAATATACCCCCCCCCCCTTCTCTCTCAATTTCAATTTAAAGGGCTTTATTGGCATGGGAAACATGTTAACATTGCCAAAGCAAGTTAAATAGATAATAAACAAAAGTGAAATTAACAATAAAAAAATGTACAGTAAACATTACACTCACAAATGTTCCAAAAGACTCTCTCTCTCTCTCTCTCTCTCTCTCAGACACACGTTTTTTCAAATATCCATAACCTGTGGAGATTGCATAATGGGTCATTCCTCCTCGTGCTGTGGCACTTCAGGACCTCTACATCTGTGCAGTTTGATGCCCAGCGAGGGAACAAGCTGTGAATACAGCGACTAACATTGAAAAATAGTATTTGGGAGATCACAGCATTCCATGCTGTGGGCTTAGCAGATGATGTAGGTGAAGGCCAGTGCCCTGTTAATGGTCTGAAACCATTCACCTCTGGCCCTGCATGAACCCCCACCACTACATAGTCTCCATCTAACATCTAACAGTCAAAAGACACAAGTCAGTTACAATTGAGGGACTTTAAACTTAGATCATTTCTCAGTGAGAGAGTGAGTTTGCCCTCTGAAAATAAATCCCTGAAAATATTATTCACCTCTTAATCCTGGATTCGTTAAAGCCTAATGTAATCTATTTTTCTATTTCCATTCTCAGATGTGAATTATGTCATCCAGTTTAAACAGGCACTGGTGGTTTGGTAACAGTATTCTCTCTAACTAACTAAACGCTACAGTATATCCACCAGTTTTTCACATTTGTGTTTCTTCATCAGAAATGATTGCTTTTGGGTACTTTCATGTGTGTGTAAAATATTACTGGTCTCAGATTTTTTATTAATAGATTATAGATGTATATGAAAATGAGTTTTTTGTTGTTGTGCAAAATTCCATATATCCATTGTTTAGCTGGAATGGAATGTTTGTACCCTGTACTGTATATTTGACTGTGATATGTGGTGTTCTCACCTTGCTGTCTTAAGATTCATGCGCTTACTGTAAGTTGCTCTGGATAATAGCATCTGCTAAATGACTAAAATATCAAATATAAATGTTTTACATACAAAAATATGCATTTTTAAAATATTGATGCCACCCACCACTGCGACCTGTATGCTCTCGTCGGCTGGCCCTCGCTATATATCCGTCGCCAGGCCCACGGGCTCCAGGTCATCTATAAGTTGTTGCTAGGTAAAGCTTCTCCTTATCTCAGCTTGCTTGTCACCATAACAACACCCACCCATAGCACGTGCTCCAGCAGGTATATCTCACTGGTCATTCCCAAAGCCAGACCACCTTTGGCCACTTTTCCTTCCAGCTCTCTGCTGCCATATATTTCCTTCACTAACTTTAAGCATCAGCTATCTGAGCAGCTTACCGATCGCTGCAGCTGTACACAGCCCATCTGTAAATATCCCATTCAACTACCTACCTCATCCCCATATTGTTTTTATTTACTTTTTTGCTCTTTTGCACAACACTATTTCTACCTGCACATCATCGTCTGCACATCTATCACTCCAGTGTTAATTTGCTCAATTGTAATTACTTCGCTACTATGGCCTATTTATTACCTTACCTCCTTACTCCATTTGCACGCACTGTATATGGATCCCAAGAGTTTCTATTGTGTTATTGCCTGTACTTTTGTTTATCCCACGTGTAACTGTGTTGTTTGTGTCGCACTGCTTTATCTTGGCCAGGTCGCAGTTGTAAATGAGAACTTGTTCTCAACTGGCCTACCTGGTTAAATAAAGGTGAAATAAAAAGTAATAATAATAAAAAATATATATATAATTTGTACTTTTCTTTATAAAAAAATGTAGTTATTTGTTACATTTGACTGTTTAAAACCTTGCAGTACTACTTATTTATCAGAGAGTGAGGCAGATATATATCATTTTGAGAGAAAACATGATTATTTGTTTCTCTTAAATGAAATCATCGAGTGATAGAGTTTAAACAAATACATGTCTGTCATTGAATAACCCCATGACATGATTAGACAGTGACAAAACACACCAATCTCTTTGATAATTTCTTTAAAAAATAAAAGCTAATTTATCAACAATTTGAAAATGGATACATTGTGTTTTGTTAAAATAACTCTTCACTTGTTATTGTAACATTGGGAGCAGCAGGTTTTATCTGACCTAAATGTCAGCTTTCAGCTTTAGCCTGCTGCTCCGTGATGTCAGATGAGATTGTTTTTCTTTCCTGTGTTTTTCTTTCTGCTTTGTGGTTTGGGAGACCCCCTCTAACCACCACCACAAACACCATCTATCTCTCCATCCACCCATCACAGAGCAGGGAAGAGCTCTGTTTACTTCAGCTGGGCTTTCTGTACCCTGACGTGTCTCTCACTAATCTAACTCCATCTTTGCAATGCTCAATTAATCAGCTCAACGATAAAGTACAAAGTGTTTTCAGTTGCCAGTTTTGATGGCAACAGCTGGGTTTAATCAGAAGCAGGACTCCGCCACCCGCAGTGCTAACCTGGTGTTGAGACAGTCTAAAAGGGTTTAAATGGTTTTCATTATTATTGTACCTTTCCTGATGAGCATAATATTCGCTACATTTTGCATAATAAATAGCAAAGAGGTGACTGGTTGGGCATTGAAAGGTACTCAACGATTTAAACTTGTTTTTAATTATTTTTTATAATTGTTAATAATCAGAAAACCAGACCAGAGTTTATTACAAGAGTGGCACAAACAATAGTGACAACAGTAGACATTTACAACCTGCCTTGGAGGGAGCCAATTTATTTCTGTTGTTATATTTTCAAGTGAATCAGAAAAGTAAAAGCTAGTGTAGAGGTGGGGTTACATCTGAAGACGAGCATCCTCTCAATATGACTCCACCAGCTCCACACCCTGGAAATATGGATTTCAAAGCTTCTCCATGGATAGATGCACCCAAGACGGTCATCAAGCAAATAAAATAAATGATGAACAACTGAAAATCCCTGGGAAAAGAAAGGGAGAATGAAATGTCAGATGACTGAAAGCTTTGAGCAGAGAGGTAAACCCTGATCAAATAAATTGGCTCTCAGGAGAGAAGCTGGCAGCTGGAATTTACTCGGTTAATTTAACCCCCCTCAATGGAAGATCAGCTTTGATATCAAATCTCCTCTAGCCAAACTGTCACCCATTATAATGGATGGCCAGTTCAGAACTTCTGCTATGTTCCATTGTCTTGTGCTATACAGATGCCGTATCTTAATTTGATTATCCTGTTGTTGCAGGATGCTAATTTCTAATGTATATAATGTTTAAAAAGGCTTCTAAAGTTTGTAATTTCCACTTTAAAATGTAAGACTTAATTTTCCCTCACAAAAAATGTAACAACCCCTGCAGAAAATGTCCATTAATTATAATCCACATTTCCTGTTGCTGCAGGATTATGTTCCTGCTGTGAGAAATGGGGTCAAATTAAGATATGGCATCTGTAATGCAGTATTTACTGTATCATAACAATTGTGAATGAAATGTTGATGACCGATGCTCAGTTTTCATTTTCACCGTCTACATATCCATCCCCATGTTGCATTATAACTTCTTCGAAAAATTCTGATCTAAATGAGGTGTGAGAATGTTGTCAATTGTATTAGAATGGTTTCAATGGGCTGGGAAGTAAACCAATTTGAATAGTGTAGAACTAGCAGTTGCTATTTGTACTCTTCTTGCCAAGGCCAAACCAAAGTAATACAATACAAATAACAATTTCAAGCAGTGTTTAATATATTCTCATATCATGAAGTCCCTTATTCTAAGAAGTAATGTGGCTCATCTTAAATGTGATTTTAAATAGTGGTGATGGATTCTTTGTGGCATCTGCTTCTATATATAGTGTCAGTATAATTACATGCCAGGTTCTTGCTTGGACTGTGATGTACATTTCAGGCCCAGGCATAATTCATTCTGCCAGTCCTAGCATTTATTATAGTCACAACGGAGCCTGGTCAAGCATTCTGGGAGAATTATCTTTCCTCTCAGATAGACTGAGACAGAAAGGGGATGAGAGAGCGGGACTCGGAGTGATTAAGGGAGAAAGAAATAAAAGGAGCGAGATGAGAAAGGAGATTGTTGACTGGATGAATTGTTAAAATGCTGTCTTCAAGAATGTCTTAATTCTTCGTTCCTATAGGCCTGGGTTCCCCAACTGGTGGCCTGTGGGGGATTTTATATGGCCTCCCATTTTTTGGGTTGTTGAATTTCTGTTGTTGGACATAAAAGATTGTAAAACCACCAGGAAATCAGCACAAGTCATTTACATTTAGGAAATCTGATCCCAAGTATTTCTATACATAAATAGAGAGACATATGTGATCGTATCTCAATGTAATCAAGGTTTGAAATTATTCTGTTTTTGTCAAATACTTTATCTGTTTGTGCTTTTTGCTGTCAATTATCAGTGTATTATTATTGTGATTTATAATTATGTTCCGGCACCCTGACCATCTGCTCAAGAAAGAATCAGCCTGTGTCTGAATGTAGTCGGGGACCACTGCTATAAGACAACTCACTTGGAGAGCAGAATTATTTTTGTGCACAAAGCAGATATAGAAGTACCTTTAAAAAGTTCACATCGTAAACCCGAATAGCTCTTGCTACTTTCTGAGAATACCACAACAAAGGAGAACTTGTAAAGAGAAATGGCACTATTCCACTGAAGAACTCAATGACTGCCTGCATTGTTGAAATTCCGCCCCAGCTTCCCGTGTCTGTCTCCACCTGGACTGCTGCCAATGTACTCTTTTCTCCCTTTTTTCTGTTCCTTCTTTTTATCAACATCATGTGTTGCTTTTACTATATGACCAGATTCATTCCAGTCTGACAAAACCAGAAGTTGAGCAAATTAATAATTTTCCTTAGAAAGCCACATATGTTGCAGAATGCAGAAGAGTATTTTTTTTGATGGATGTAATAAATACAAACATTGACAAATATTCCAAAATATGCATTGAGCCACTATGAATGAGTTTCTCTGGTATTTTGTGTAGTGCTCAATATGTCTGAAATGTCTTTGATATCTGTATGGCTGTGGTGGTTGGCGTGACAGGGACAGATATATTCACACTTGTCACAGGTCCAGCTGAACCCCTGTAATGAAATTGGCAGCGTTGCTGGAGCTCTTCTCAGTGGACCATCTGTGCATGTATCCTTGCAGAGAAAACCAGAGTGGACCCTGTCAGGGGAGATTCCAATATCGCAGTTGTGACATTAATGTCCTCCATGAATTGCTGAAATATCCCATTTCTCTTTTAAATGAAAAAAGCATGTTCGCAAACTGTAATTCACAGTTTTTGATCAATGCCAGTTTTTGCTTTCTACAAATGAGCTCCAAGTTCAAGGGAGGATCTACAGTATAACATATGTATTATTGTTTTCACATGGATTAGAGGTCTTGGCAGTAACACTTGGAAAAATAACTCAATATATAGAGGAAAGCCAATGCAAACAATCAAACAACCTAAAGGCCTATCAAACAGACAAAACCAAAACATTCACTTCTCAGAAATTTAACAGAATTGAAATACAGCATATTATATTGGGTGAAATCAGGCCATGGAGTATTGTTGCCTTACTGTGAAGCTTTTTAAGCACACCATCTCTTTTTCCAATCAAGATATTTGTTGTTGAGCCCTGCAGTCATGTTTTGTTTGTGGCTGATGGTGGTACGAGCTCATCTTGTGGCCTCAGATACCACAGCCAGATGTTTGTCCGCTGTTTAAACCAGCAGGGGCGGCAGGGTGGCCTAGTGGTTAGAGAGTTGCACTAGTAACTGGAAGGTTGCAACTTCACATCCCCGACCTGACAAGGTAAAAATCTGTCATTCTGCCCCTGAACAGGCAGTTAACCCACTGTTACTAGACCGTCATTGAAAATAAGATTTTTTTCTTAACTGACTTGCCTAGTTAAATAAAGGTATAAAAAATAATACTAAACCACAGTGTCAATTATAGACCCCAAACATCGATCTCTGTGTGGATGAGTGGCATGGTAACTGACATTTTCCCCTGTAGTAAAGATAATAGTTCGATTAGCTTGTTAGCCACCCCAGCTAGCGCAACAAGGACTCTGGGGGACAAAGCTGGCGCTGGCTCCCGGTCCACAATAAGTGGCAAAGCCATAAGCCCAGAGGTGAATTGCTGCTACTCAACCAACTCAAACAGGGCTCTTTTCTGCTAAAAGTGCTCAGGTGGTCAGATCAGCTGCAGCTCTCCATACTGGATTAGAAGTCTGACTGACTGCTACTATTCCCTCTGACTCTATGCCGTTCTAAACACATGCTATCTATCTAGCCCTTTGTCACCTTGTTGATAGTGTGTTCACATACTTTCCATATCTTGACTTCCCATGAAAGAAGGCTTTGGCTAGAATTTGTACACAGGAAAATGTGTGTGGGAGGGAGAGAGAGTACATGCACTCTGAGAAAATAGAAGGCTAAAGAAAGGGGGATGGTGAGAAATAAATACAGAGGGGGTGGTAGTGAGAGAATAGGAACAATTTGGGAGGGAGAGAGAGGTTCCAGAAGAGAGCAGAACCCCCATAAATAAAGATAATGAAATGTCGTTGAGTCTAGAGAGAGGTGGAATGGGTGGCTGGCTCTCACCCACACTCTGATTTATCCTCAGTGTCTCTGTGAGCACAGCAGGGAGATTAATTAGCTCACCTCATCAATAACTGCAGTGGAACTGGAGAAAAGGCCTGCTTTCCATGCCGTCGCCCACCCCAGGACCCAACTCTATAAGGCACGCTCAGCGGGGGAGGGGGAAAGGCCAATGTAATGTAGTCACACTGAGAGAGAGTAACGGATCTCAGCTCATGGATGAAGAAGGGAGGGTGTAGCTCAATATACAGAGCACATCATTTCAGTGAGCCTACACACACACACACACACACACACACACACACACACACACACACACACACACACACACACAACCACATCACACATTATTTGCCACTGTCTTCAGTCATTGGTAGGACAGTGAAAGACAACAGTAATATTAAAGGATCTGTAAGATCGCACAATTACACAGTGAAATAGAACTAAGCAAACCTTGACTGTCACAGGCTGAAGGTTGACGAGGTTCACTTACTGTACTGTATGTCTTCTCTGTGGCTTAAATGGGAAGCTGTATGGACTTCACATAATTATTTTGTGTGACCAGAGCTGATTTACACATTGCTTATATAAGGGATCATGAACAATATGTCCGCAGATTAAGAGTCTAAAGGTTGCTTGTGAATATGTGGGGAATTCCTAGAAGGATGGTTGAAGATAACAGAGGACTGGAATAAAACATATCATATACTGTATGTTATTAGGCCATGGAAAGTGTGTTTCATCTAACAAGACATCTGAGAGCACAACCCTGCAGATCTTTTAAATTGTTCAACTGTAATTAGTATAAGGTAATATCATACGGAATTAATAATACAATTATTTCAGCCAGTGCACTAGAGATCAGAAATGCAGAATGGTTTGGGCCAACAGTTCTGTCCAGCTTTCTTTTTGTGTGGGATAATTGTAACCAGACTCCTTTTATCACAGGCAATAAAAAGTCAGAAAGAATACAGAGTACAGGTACAAAAAGCTGAGGATATGTACTGTAAGTTACCTCACATACAGCTTTAGAATGTTACGGCAAATGAGTGAGGAGGTGTGGAGTCAGGCGCAGAGAGCAAAAGATGTGGGAAAAAAACACGCTTTAATGTCCCGGAAAAATAACATGAACAAAAGTAGGAAAACAAATGATCAGAAATATTAACGGACAGCGCGAAACCCAAAATACAAACAAAATACACTCAAACATAGAACAGGCGAACAAGCCCGCACGAAACAGAAGCGGGCTGAACAAACTATATATAACCCTATCCTAACAACCAAACAAGAAACAGGTGATACCAATCAGACAAAACCAAAGGAACACAGAACAACGGATCGGTGATAGCTAGTAGATCGGCGACGACGACCGCCGAGCGCCACCCGAACAAGAAGGGGAGTCACCTTCGGTAATATTCGTGACATAGAACTGATAAATGGGATCAAGTTCATTTGTTATATGCGCAGGATAAAATATTTACTTTTTTTTTTGCATTGTTTGTAACTTATTTATGTACTTATTTTGTACATGATGTTGCTGCTACTGTCTCCTATGAACAAAAAGAGTTTCTGGACATCAGAACAATGATTTTTCACCTCAAACTGGACAAAGAGTTTTTTTAATGAGTCCGACTTGAAGGATATACTGCATTCTCGAGACCAGGCCCAACCCCAGTCATTTGCGTGAAGAAAGACCGAGAAAAAAGGTGGTGGAGGTCAGGCTGCCTTCTGAGAATTCGTTGGAGAGTGAGACTTCCACTAATATCCGTACTATTGGCCAACGTGCAATCACTGGAAAATAAAATGGAGGATCTGTGAATAAGAATATCCTACCAACAGGACATTAAAAACTGTAACATCTTATGTTTCACCGAGTCGTGGTTGAACGACTACACTGATACTATAGATCTGGCTGGTTATTCCGTGCATTGGCAGGACAGAGAAGCTACGTCTGGTAAGACCAGGGGCGGGGGTGTGTGACTACTTGTAAATAACAGCTGGTGCACGATTTCTAATATCAAAGAACTCCAGAGTTATTGCTCGCCTAAGGTAGAATACCTCATGATAAGCTGAAGACCACACTATCTACCAAAAGAGTTTTCATCTATATTATTCATAGCCGTCTATTTAACATCACAAATGGATGATGGTACTAAGACTGCACTCAATGAGCTGTATAAGGCCATAAGCAAACAAGAAAACGCTCATCCAGAAGCGCCGCTGCTCGTGGCCGGGGACTTAAACGAAGGCAAATTTAAATCAGTTTTACAAAATTTCTACCAGCATTTCACATCTGCAACCAGAGGGGAAAAAACACCTTTACGACACACACAGAGACGTGTACAAAGCTCTCCCTCGCCCTCCATTTGGCAAATCTGACCATAACTCTATCCCCCTGACTCCTGCTTACAAGCAAAAACTAAAGCAGTGACTAGATCAATACCGAAGTGGTCAGATGACGCGGATGCTACGCTACAGGACTGTTTCGCTAGCACAGACTGGAGTATGTTCTGGGTTTCATCCAATGGCCATTGAGGGGTATATCACCTCAGTCACTGGCTTCATCAACAAGTGCATCGACGACGTAGTCCCCACAGTGACCGTAAGTACAAATCCCAAAAAGAAGCCATGGATTACAGGGAACATCCGCACCGAGCTAAAGGCTAAAGCTGCCGCTTTCAAGGAGCGGGACACTATTCCGCACCAATTGTGCAAGTTCTCCCACTTAAAAAGATGAGAGAGGCCTGTAATTTTCATCATAAGTACACCTCAACTATGACAGACAAAATGAGGAGAAAAAAATCCAGAAAATCACATTGTAGGATTTTTAATGAATTTATTTGCAAATTATGGTGGAAAATAAGTAAGTAATTTTTGCCCATTCCTCCATGCAGATCTCCTCTAGAGCAGTGATGTTTTGGGGCTGTTGCTGGGCAACACGGACTTTCAACTCCCTCCAAAGATTTTCTATGGGGTTGAGATCTGGAGACTGGCTAGGCCACTCCAGGACCTTGAAATGCTTCTTACGAAGCCACTCCTTCATTGCCCGCGCGGTGTGTTTGGGATCATTGTCATGCTGAAAGACCCAGCCACGTTTCATCTTCAATGCCCTTGCTGATGGAAGGAGGTTTTCACTCAAAATCTCACAATACATGGCCCCATTCATTCTTTCCTTTACACAGATCAGTCATCCTGGTCCATTTGCAGAAAAAAAGCCCCAAAGCATGATGTTTCCACCCCCATGCTTCACAGTAGGTATGGTGTTATTTGGATGCATTCTTTGTCATCCAAACATGACGAGTTGAGTTTTTACCAAAAAAGTTCTATTTTAGTTTCATCTGACCATATGACATTCTCCCAATCTTCTTCTAGATCATCCAAATGCTCTCTCGCAAACTTCAGACATGTACTGGCTTAAGCAGGGGGACACTTCTGGCACTGCAGGATTTGAGTCCCTGGCGACGTAGTGTGTTACTGATGGTAGGCTTTGTTACTTTGGTCCCAGCTCTCTGCAGGTCATTCACTAGGTCCCCCCGTGTGGTTCTGGGATTTTTGCTCACCGTTCTTGTGATCATTTTGACCCCACAGGGTGAGATCTTGCGTGGAGCCCCAGATTGAGGGAGATTATCAGTGGTCTTGTATGTCTTCCATTTCCTAATAATTGCTCCCACAGTTGATTTCTTCAAGCCAAGCTGCTTACCTATTGCAGATTCAGTCTTCCCAGCCTGGTGCAGGTCTACAATTTTGTTTCTGGTGTCCTTTGACAGCTCTTTGGTCTTGGCCATAGTGGAGTTTGGAGTGTGACTGTTTGAGGTTGTGGACAGATGTCTTTTATACTGATAACAAGTTCAAACAGGTGCCATTAATACAGGTAACAAGTGGAGGACAGAGGAGCCTCTTAAAGAAGAAGTTACAGGTCTGTGAGAGCCAGAAATCTTGCTTGTTTGTAGGTGACCAAATACTTATTTTCCACAATAATTTGCAAATAAATTCATAAAAAATCCTACAATGTGATTTTCTGGATTTTTCTTCTCATTTTGTCTGTCATAGTTGAAGTGTACCTATGATGAAAAGTACAGGCCTCTCTCATCTTTTTAAGTGGGAGAACATGCACAATTGGTGGCTGACTAAATACTTTTTTGCCCCACTGTATGTGAGAATAATGTTAATTGACTACAGTTCAGTGTTCAAAATACTGTTCATTGACTACAGTTCAGCATTCAACACCATAATGCCAGCAAAGCTCAACACTAAGCAAAGGACAATGTGACAAAATATCTCCCTCTGCAACTGGATCCTGGACTTTCTGACGGGCGCCCCCAGGTGGTAATGGTAGGCAACAACACATCTGCTACGCTGATCCTCAACACTGGAGCTCCCCAGGGGTGTGTGCTTAGTCCCCTGGCGTACTCCCTGTTCACCCACAACTGCTTGGCCAAACACGTCTCTAACACCATCATTAAGTTTGCTGACGACACAACAGTGGTAGGCCTGATCACCGACAACGATGAGACAGCCTATAGGGAATAGGTCAGAGTCCTGGCAGTGTGGTGCATGGCAGTGTGGTGCCAGGACAACAACCTCTCCCTCAATGTGAGCAAGACATAGGAGCTGATCGTGGACTACAGGAAAAGACGGACCGGAAAGGCCCCTATTAACATCGACAGGGCTGTAGTGGAGCGGGTCGAGAGTTACTGTCCACATCACCAACTAACTATCATGGTCCAAAACACCAAGATAGTCGTGAAGAGGGCACGACAACACCTTTTCCCCCTCAGGGATTTGTCATGGTCCCCAGATCCTCAAAAGGTTTTACAGCTGCACCACCAAGAGCATATCCTGACCGGATGCATCACTGACTGGTATGGCAACTGCTCGGCATCTGACCGTAAGGCGCTACATAGGTTAGTGCGTACGGCCCAGTACATCACTGGGGTCAAACTTCCTACCATCCCGGACATATATACTCGGCGGTGTCAGAGGAAGGCCCAAAAAATAGTCAAAGACTCCAGTCACCCAAGTCATAAACGGTTCTCTCTGCTACCGCATGGCAAGCGATACTGGAGCGCCAAGTCTAGGACCAAAAGGCTCCTTAATAGCTTCTACCCCCAAGCCATAAGACTGCTGAACAATTAATCAAATGGCCACCCGGACTATTTACATTGACACACTCCCCTCCATTTGTTTTTATGCTGCTGCTACTCGATGTTTATTATGGGGCGGCAAGGGTAGCCTAGTGGTTGGACTAGTAACCGAAAGGTTGCAAGTTCGAATCCCTGAGCTGACAAGGTACAAATCTGTCGTTCTGCCACTGAACAGGCAGTTAACCCACTGTTCCTAGACCGTCATTGAAAATAAGAATTTGTTCTTAACTGACTTGCCTAGTTAAGGTAAAAAAAATGTATCTATGCATAGTCACTTCACCCCTACCTACATGTACAAAATAACTTGACTAACCTGTACCCCACACATTGACTCTATTTTTTTGTGTTACTTTTCATTTGACTATTTTTACTTTAGTATATTTAGTAAATATTTTCTTAACTCTTTCTTGATCTGCATTGTTGGTTAAGGGCTTGCAAGTAAGCATTTCACTGTAAGGTCTACGCCTGTTGTATTCGGAGTATGTGACAAATAACATTTGATTTGATTTGATACACATGGTAGACAGTCAGTATAATGAAATGTTTCTCTTAGCGGATATGAATCACAGACATTTTACTCTCATTCGCTCTGTCTCTCTGTCTCTCTGTCTCTCTGTCTCTCTGTCTCTCTCACTCTCACTCTCACTCTCTCTCTCTCACCATGCCTTTCACACACTCACACAAAGACACAAGCTCAAAGGAATGACAGTTCCTTATGATCTAACCACACTGAGCACATCAAAGCCTTGACTCGTGTGTGTGTGTGTGTGTGTGTGTGTGTGTGTGTGTGTGTGTGTGTGTGTGTGTGTGTGTGTGTGTGTGTGTGTGTGTGTGTGTGTGTGTGTACTGGTTGAGGCTAGTCCTTTATGTGCTTTGTGCGGTGAGATCACAAGGCACTGTCAGTCTATGCGTCAGGATTGAGTAACACTCCCTGAGGGAAGAGCCTTTCAGGAGATAGAAGAGAAAACCAGCTAATCACACAGGTTAGGTAAAGCCACAAATAGTTAGCTTGGTGCCATTTTTATCAGTCTCCTCCTTTCTATATTTAATATAAAAGGATCCGAGGCCTGGCGTGGATTAGGATCTCTATTCACAAGGAGAAGCCATCTTAAAAGTCCATAAGTGGGTTTTGTTTTTAACCACTGCTCAGTACACACACTGCTCTAGACAGTGATGGACCCTATGTAGCTACAAAGTCAAAGAGAGAAATAGACCTTTCCTGCCTCAGACTGGATCACCACAGACAGAGCACGTGGATTTGAGGTCAGTGTTCATCCTCACACTGCCTTCCCCTTCCTCACTCTCCCTCCACCTCCTCTCAAGCAGACCAGAGCTCTGCTCTTCTCTCCTCAGGAGCTGTCTGTGAGTCACAGCAGCCAGCCCAACACTCCAACCTCCACAGGACAATGGAGAGACCTGGGCTATTTATAAGCTCCACCTTTGCTAGACCAATCTTATGTGCCCACTCCCAGCCATAGTCCTCTTTTTCTTTATGTTTCTGGGTCTCAGTGGACATGCTGCTAATGTGCTCTTTCCTTATGAGTGGAAGTTTGTGTGTGTGTGTGAGTTACATCTGGAGCAGACAGGTCTCCCGACTACCGAAACACAATGTCGACATGACTTGGCTTCTGCAATGGTCCAGTTGATCCCTAAAAGTTCTCTGGCCTCAGAACAAATAAATGAATGGAAATAGTGCTCCAGTGCAATATCATAGTTGATATAGTGCTGAATTCAGTGGAGCCTTCTCAGAGGAGGAAGGGGAGGACCATCCTCTTCAGTGGATTTTATTGTTTGAAATGATAAAACATTTAAAAATGTATCCTTATCAGATACAACTACACTAAATATAATCACATGTCACCAAATAACTGATTGCAGTAACCTCAACAGCACTCGGTAGGGTAGCACCATGGTGTAGCCGGAGGACAGTTAGCTTCCGTCCACCTCTGGGTACATTGACTTCAATACAAAACCTAGTAGGCTCATGGTTCTCACCACCTTCCATAGACTTACACAGTAATTATGACAACTTCCAGAGGACGTCCTCCTGCCTATCAGAGCTCTTGCAGCATGAGCTGACATGTTTTCCACCCAATCAAAGGATCAGAGAATTAATCTAGTACTGCAAGCATAAACTACAGCTAGCTAGCACTGCAGTGTATAAAATGTGGTGATTAGTTGGCTCAAAGAGAGAGAGAAAGATAATAGTTTAACAGTTTTGAACAAATTAATTTCTTCCAAAATGAAGGAGGATCAAGAGAGAGAGAGAGATTGTCATTTATTTTTACTTTCAGTTTCACTTACTTAGCAAGCAAATGCAGCTAGCTAGATTAGCCTACTGAAACACCCTGATCAAACAGAGGAATGCTATGTTAGCTAGCCGGCTATGACTTTTCAACACAACAGTGGAACTCTTCCAAGTCAATGTAAGCTTTTGGTATTACTAATTTATTGCCACCGGGGCCCACCTGTGTAACTGCTTACTGACTGTACACTGTAACATTACTGCATGATTGTAGCGGGGTCACTAACATGTTAGTTCTATTAGCTATGTGTAGTGGTTTGGCTTGGAGAAGGTCTTTCGCCTGGTCACATACAGCTGATGTGTTGTGCGTTGAAGTCCAGAAGTGAAGGGAAGAGCTGAGAGAAGGAGAGCGCATAGGTGCAAAAAGGAATACAATGTGGCTGCCATGAAAGTGAACTGTGTTTATGTGTGATCAGGGGTGTATTCTTTCCGCCGATTCTGTTGAAAAACATTTCTGAAAACGTAGAAAACGGATAACATACCTGAATTTGTCCAATAGAAACTCATTTGCCACTGTTGGTCTAATGATTACACCCTATATCAGATAGATGCAGGCAAGAGTGTGCAAGACGGTATTGAATGTCACTGTCTGTCCATGTGTCACTGTCTGTCACCTCAAATTTGTCTCTCGACCTATGTGCACCTACGCTGTAAACTTTCATTCATAGGCTCGATAGTAGAAACCTCATGATGGGTATAGGGAAAATTTGACTGTCATGTAGTAGCCTAAACCTATCGCTGTTACATTGAACTGGGTGAATTGAATATGAATGAGAGTCATCCAATATGCTGTAATAGAAATAAGACCATGCTCATGAAATTATTTTTGTCCTCCCTCATCTTAAACAGCACTGACCGCCACTGTCTGAATTACATGTAACAGATATTTGTTATACTATGTTTTGCTTATGGATACGTTCCCCCAAACTAATATATATGAAAGAACAATACAATGACATGAGGAAAGAAGTCTTACTCTCACTTTCATTCAAAATGAAATGCCTGGCATCAACACACACATCCCTATTGCCATGGGATGTCCGGGAGGAAGAGGGAAATATCCTATTCAGAAGCTGCTGTCTGTCTCTGCTGACATCAAGGTCACAACTAACACACACACAGCCCTGCTAGAGAGGGAGGAAAAGTACTCTACAAAACAACCTACTCAACCAAGCACCTGTCTGTTTCTTGGAAAAACTTTGATGCGGGAATGCAGGATCCTCTGAGAGTAGAGCCAATGAGCCAGGATACAGAGTACGGTCGCGGCAGCCTTGTGCGCATCTCCTGTCTGAACATCCACAATGTTCTCACCTGGGTTCATCTTCTCTCGTCTACCTTTTCTATCACAGACGAAACATGCATTGATTTCATCATTGTTTCTGAATTTTCTTATTTGTCGAGATTTCTACAAATAGATCACGCTGATAAACGTTAACACATAAAGTGATGTATCATTACAATAGATAGTTATTATAGAATCATTATATGACAATTATGATCACACTCCTCAATCCCTCATGTAACTGAACTTGATACGGGAACAAAATACATAAACTGCCTTGTGGCTATCTAACGTTATACTTTTTTCTTTAAATTAATTTTATTTTACCTTCATTTAACTAGGCAAGTCAGTGAAGAACAAATTCTTATTTTCAATGACGGCCTACCAAGAGGTAAAAGGCCTCCTGCGGGGACGGGGACAGGGACGGGGACGAGGACGGGGACGGGGACGGGATTAAAATAAATAAATAAATACAATATAAATATAAAACAAAAGACACATCACAACAAGAGAAACACAACATTGCATAAAAAGAGACCTAAGACAGCAACATAGCAAGGCAGCAACACATGACAACACAGCATGGTAGCAACACAAAACAAGGTACAAACATTATTGGGTACAGTCAACAGCACAAAGGTCAAGAAGGTAGAGACAACAATACATCACACAAAGCAGCCACAACTGTCAGTAAGAGAGTCCATGATTGAGTCTTTGAATGAAAAGATTGAGATAAAACTGTCCAGTTTGAGTGTTTGTTGCAGCTCGTTCCAGTGGCTAGCTGCAGTGAACTGAAAAGAGGAGCGACCCAGGGATGTGTGTGCTTTGGGTACCTTTAACAGAATGTGACAGAATGTGACACAACGGGTGTTGTATGTGGAGGATGAGGGCTGCAGTAGAAATCTCAGATAGGGGGGAGTGAGGCCTAAGAGGCTTTTTATAAATAAGCATTAACCAGTGGATCTTGTGACGGGTATACAGTGAGGACCAGTTTACAAAGGAGTATAGAGTGCAGTGATGTGTCCTATAAGGAGCACTGGTGGCAAATCTGATGGCCGAATGGTAAAGAATGTCTTGTCACTCGAGAGTACCCTTACCTGCCGATCTGAAAAATTATGTCTCTGTAATCTAGCATGGGTAGGTAGGATGGTCATCTGAATCAGGGTTAGTTTAGCAGCTGGGGTGAAAGAGGAGCGATTACAATAGAGGATACCAAGTCTAGATTTAACTTTAGCCTGCAGCTTTGATATGTGCTGAGAGAAGGACAGTACACCGTCTAGCCATACTCCCAAGTACTTGTATGAAGTGACTACCTCAAGCTCTCAACCCTCAGGTTGTAATAACACCTGTGGGAAGAGGAGCAGTCTTCTTACCAAACCAAATGACCTTTGTTTTTGAGGTGTTCAGAACAAGGTTCAGGGTAGAGAAAGCTTGTTGGACACCAAGAGAAAGCTTTGCTGTAGAGCATTTAGCACAAAATCTGGGGAGGACCCAGCTGAGTATAAGATTGTATCATATGCATATAAATGGATGAGAGAGCTACCTACTGCCTGAGCTATGTTGTTGATGTAAATTGAGAAGAGCGTGGGGCTTAGGATTGAGCCTTGGGGTACTCCCTTGGTGACAGGCAGTGGATGAGACAGCAGATTTTCTGACTTTATACACTAAACTCTTTGAGAGAGGTAGTTAGCATCTGACCCAGATGGTTTTGAGGGGTCAAGTTTAAGGAGCTCCTTTAGCACCCCAGACTCAGTGATCGCCTGCAGGGAGAAACTTTCTAGCGAGGCAGGGGAAAACGGGGGAGAAGCATCGGGGATAGTCGCATTAGAAGGGGTGGGAGACGAGGAAATGTTGGACGGGCAAGGAGGCATGGCTGAGTCAAATAAGAATCCTGACTTAATGAAGTGGTGATTAAAGAGCTCAGCCATGTGCTCCTTGTCAGTAACAACCACATCATCAACATTAAGGGACATGGGCAGCTGTGAGGAGGAGGGTTTGTTCTCCAGGTCTTTAACCATTTTCCAGAACTTCTTATGGTTAGACCCACAAAGTAGACCCACAAAGTTAAAGTAACTAACTTTGGCCTTTCGGATAGCCTGAGTGCACTTATTTCTCATTTGCCTGAACGATAGCCAGTCAGCTTGAGTGTGCGTGTGCCAAGCCTTTCGCCAAATGCAATTCTTGAGGTGGAGTAACTGTGCAAGTATTCCAGCTCACTTAATCAAAAACAACTTATGTTTGCCTGTACAATAGTGATTCCCCTCAGTATGACACAACCAAAGAACAGCCTGAAACGCCTATTTACAATAAGAGGAAACAGAGCAATGGAAAAAGCTGAGTGGTCATCTTAACAGTGTAACAAAATAGGAATTTAGTCCTCTGCTGCCAGAGGTAGTGAGTCACATCCAAGTGGAGAGATTGTCTTTGGATTTGGGAGAGGGGGAGGTGTGTGGGCAGCATTTCTGTTGTATACCAAGAAATAAATCTGTCTTCTTTGGAAAATCCTCAAGGCCTTTGAGGCTTAAGAAGCAATGAGAGGGAAAGACAGTTGTGTGTGTGTGTTGTGTTTGAATGTTTGTGTGGTGTATGTGTGGTGTGTATGGTGTGTGTGAATGTTTGTGTAGTGTGTGCGGTATGTGTGTGGTGTGTGTGAATGCTTGTGTGGTGTGTGTGAGTGTGTGTGTGGTGTGTGGTGTGTGTGTGTGTGTGGTGTGTGTGGTGTGTGTGAGTGTGTGTGTGGTGTGTGGTGTGTGTGTGTGTGGTGTGTGGTGTGTGTGATTGTGTGAATGTGTGCTAACGTCAGCTGTATAGACATTTATATTCTATCATATTAATAATTGGTGCCGAGACTGCTGGCAATAATGTGCCAATTCTCTGGCGTTTCCTCATAGGGGTCAGAGGTGCTGGGTGATTAACACACAGGATATGACCTTTAACCCAGAAGCAGTTCCTTGCAGCATTAATCTGAGTCAGCCAGCATTCAGCTCTGATAATAGCATGTTAATTGATGACACTCTTTTGAGATGAGTCAGCCAACACCACCGCCAGGCACAATGGTTGACTGGTTAACCCCTCACACACTGGCCTGCTCACTCACTCACTCACTCACTCACTCACTCACTCACTCACTCACTCACCCACTCACTCACTCACTCACTCACTCACTCACTCACTCACTCACTCACTCACTCACTCCCCCACCACTCACACACACACACACATGCACATGCACACACACTCACACAAACAAGAGTCGGAGTAAAATATGAAGCATGTGTACAGATAAGATCTCTATAAAGCCTGCATGATTACAGTGTAAAGTCCTTAAGAAAACGATCATACTTACCCAGACGATCTGCATGATTAACTGATATGCTGGTTCAATATCCAACATTGTTTAAAAAAAAAGAAGCTATGTTTGGCTGTCATGGTAGTCCTAAGTAGAGCTCTTAACAATGTAATGTAATGTAATGTGTCAGAGTACACAGGAACAGTAGATGATACATACTCACTGGTACATACCAACATACCTGTGTGCATGTTTTAGCAAGCTGCACGTCAAATTCTCTCTGTCTTCCCCCTCCCTATCCCTCTCTCTATCTTTCTGTAATATACCCATTCATATCATACGTATGCAGGCTATATATATGATACATCCAAAGAATTCCCACAGTCCCAGTTGGAGTAATACATATAACATCAAATAGTTCTACTTTTGTCTCTAGTTAAATGTTGCCATAAAAATGGGAGGCAACATGCTGAGGGAGGGCCTGGTCATGGCTGATCATGTGTAATGTGTACATTGGGGTTAGGGAATATGATGTGGTGATGTGAAGGAACAGGCCCCACAGTAAAGGGCAGAGGTGTCATTCCCTGGGATCATTGACTGCATTTATGCACTCCAGAGCACATCCTACTCCTCCCCTGCCCTTTCTTCCCCAACCAGTGGTGTCTGGCTGTGAAATGTGTAACCATGATCACAACCCTGCCTGTCTGGATGTGCCATTATTGAATAAATACATCTCTCCTCCTGCCTTCCTTCCTTCCTCCCCTCCCCCTCCATCAACAGTTTGGGACGGCTCAGAGAGGCCTCTGGCCCAGATACTAGACCCCCACGCTGCACGACAGGGAAGTGTGTTTGTGTGTGTGTGTGTGTGTGTGTGTGTGTGTGTGTGTGTGTGTGTGTGTGTGTGTGTGTGTGTGTGTGTGTGTGTGTGTGTGTGTGTGTGTGTGTGTGTGTGTGTGTGTGTGTGAAATTTATGTGTCGTGTCCTGTCTCTGTGGGAGCTCAGAAACTAAACTGCAACCCCTTCCGTCCCACCCCTCTGACAAAGCTACTTTCTGTGCGTGTGCGTGCGTATGTACGTGCGTTTGTGTGTGTGTACGTACATACCTGCGTGTGTGTGTGTGTGTGTGTGGCAGTTGGGAGTTTCCCTAGACAGAAAATATGAAAGAGGTGGTGACTTCAGACTGTGCATCCAACCAGTCAACATTCCTAGTTGTCAGAATGTGTAGAATGTGAGTACATAACGGACGTTAGGGCTATTGTATTTATTGTTTTTATGAAAGATATGTATGTAATTTCATGTAACTCAACCGGAAGGTCCCCCTTTCCAGTCAGTTCAGTTGTAACACTGAAAAGTCCTAATTTATCCAGAACACATACACTACCGTTCAAAAGTTTGGGGTCACTTAGAAATGTCCTTGTTTTTGAAAGAAAAGCACATTTTTTGTCCATTAAAATAACATAAAATCGATCAGAGATACAAGATTAACAATGTCTAAACTGTAAGTGACTATTGTAGATTTTGAATGGAATATCTACATAGGCGTACAAAGGCCCATTATCCCCAACCACCATCACTTCTGTGTTCCAATGGCACGTTGTGTTAGCTAATCCAAGTTGATAATTTTAAAAGGCTAATTGATCATTAGAAAACCCTTTTGCCTGTACCACTAGTTTGGCCGGCAAGGATATCCTTGTCTCATCACGCACTAACAACCCCTGTGGTGGGCCGGGCGCAGTGCACGCTGACACGGTCGCCAGGTGTACGGTGTTTCCTTCGACACATTGGTGCGGCTGGCCTACTGTCTCAAAATGGCCAGAAACAAATAACTGTCTTCTGAAACTCGTCAGTCTTTTCTTGTTCTGAGAAATTAATGCTATTCCATGCGAGAAATTGTCAAGAAACTGAAGATCTCGTACAATGCTGTGTACTACTCCCTTCACAAAACAGCACAAACTGGCTCTAACCAGAATAGAAAGAGGGAGAGGCCCCGGTGCACAACTGAGCAAGAGGATAAGTACATTAGAGTGTCTAGTTTGAGAAACAGACACCTCACAAGTCCTCAACTGGCAGCTTCATTAAATAGTAAAAGAGCAGTCTCAACGTCAACAGTGAAGAGGCGACTCCGACATGCTGGCCTTCAAGGCAGAGTTGCAAAGAAAAAGCCATATCTCTGGCCAATAAAAATAAAATATTAAGATGGACAAATGAACACAGACACTGGACAGAGGAACTCTGCCTAGAAGGCCAGCATCTCGGAGTCGCCTCTTCACTGTTGAGGTTGAGACTGGTGTTTTGCGGGTACTATTTAATGAAGCTGCCAGATACTCAACTAGTCTAAAGAAGGCCAGTTTTATTGCTTCTTTAATCAGAACAACAGTTTTCAGCTGTGCTAACATAATTGCAAAATGGTTTTCTAATGATCAATTAGCCTTTTAGAATTTCTGATCAATTTGATGTTATTTTAATGTACAAAAACGTGCTTTACTTTCAAAAACAAGGACATTTCCTAGTGACCCCAAATGTTTTGAACGGTAATGTATATTTCTTTCATTCATACTGAACCCTCATCAGACATTTAGTGTCCAGAATGATTGGCTGGTGAGTATAAATATAGATGTTTGCTTCAATCACTTTCACATGCAGTCATTTATGTACAGGACAGTTTCAAAAATGTGCACGTACACACACACACACACACACACACACACACACACACACACACACACACACACACACACACACACACACACACACACATTATACAAAGATAGTGCTTCCCCCTCGCATTAATCTTTCACATTTATCCCAATCCACCTTGGCAGCTCATGTTGCATATCAACACTTCCATTTGTGCAGTGTGAGGTTTCAGTAGGTTAGAGGCAGGCATGCACACTCCCCTTCCATCTCACAGCCCTCCAGGCACTAAATGATTCTGTCAGTGAGGCTGGTGCTCGTTATCGACATGCTCACAGGCTGGAAGTCTCAACAGCCCTATCTACATAGTAACACACCACAAGACCAACACGCATAGCCACACAATAACACACCACAAGACCAACACAAACAGCCACACAACAATACACCACAAGACCAACACACACAGCCACACAACAACACACCACAAGACCAACTCACACAGCCACGCAACAACACACCACAAGACCAACACACACAGCCACACAACAACACACAACAAGACCAACACACACAGCCACACAACAACACACAACAAGACCAACTCACACAGCCACGCA
This sequence comes from Oncorhynchus masou masou, assembly GCF_036934945.1. Classification (NCBI taxonomy): domain Eukaryota; kingdom Metazoa; phylum Chordata; class Actinopteri; order Salmoniformes; family Salmonidae; genus Oncorhynchus; species Oncorhynchus masou. The sequence continues at coordinate 34,671,348 of NC_088236.1, read as the reverse complement.
ACAACACACCACAAGACCAACTCACACAGCCACGCAACAACACACCACAAGACCAACACACACAGCCACACAACAACACACCACAAGACCAACACACACAGCCACACAATAACACACCACAAGACCAACACACACAGCCACACAACAACACACAACAAGACCAACACACACAGCCACACAACAACACACCACAAGACCAACACACACAGCCACACAACAACACACCACAAGACCAACACACACAGCCACACAATAACACACCACAAGACCAACACACACAGCCACACAACAACACACAACAAGACCAACACGCATAGCCACACAATAACACACCACAAGACCAACACGCATAGCCACACAATAACACACCACAAGACCAACACACACAGCCACACAATAACACACCACAAGACCAACACACACAGCCACACAACAACACACAACAAGACCAACACGCATAGCCACACAATAACACACCACAAGACCAACACACACAGCCACACAATAACACACCACAAGACCAACACAAACAGCCACACAACAATACACCACAAGACCAACACACACAGCCACACAACAACACACCACAAGACCAACTCACACAGCCACGCAACAACACACCACAAGACCAACACACACAGCCACACAACAACACACAACAAGACCAACACGCATAGCCACACAATAACACACCACAAGACCAACACACACAGCCACACAATAACACACCACAAGACCAACACAAACAGCCACACAACAATACACCACAAGACCAACACACACAGCCACACAACAACACACCACAAGACCAACACACACAGCCACGCAACAACACACCACAAGACCAACACACACAGCCACACAACAACACACCACAAGACCAACACACACAGCCACGCAAAACCACACCACAAGACCAACACACACAGCCACGCAACAACACCCCACAAGACCAACACACACAGCCACACAACAAGACACCACAAGACCAACACAAACAGCCACACAATAACACCCCACAAGGCCAACACACACAGCAACACACCACAAGACCAACACACACAGCCACACAACAACACATCACAAGACCAACACACACAGCCACACAACAAGACCAACTCACACAGCAACACACCACAAGACCAACACACACAGCCACGCAACAACACACCACAAGACCAACACACACAGCCACACAACAACACACCACAAGACCAGCACACACAGCCACACAACAACACCCCACAAGACCAACACACACAGCCACACAACAAACACCACAAGACCAACACACACAGCCACACAACAACACACCACAAGACCAACACACATAGTTACACAACAAGGCCAACACACACAGCCACACAACACACCACAAGGCCAACACACACAGCCACACAACAACACACCATAAGACCAACACACAGAGCCACACAACAACACACCACAAGACCAACACACGCAGCCACACAACAACAGCAATACTAGCATGTGTAGCGGAACTAAGAATGTATGTAACTAAGGTTATATTTTCCTACACTAAAATACCAATACAAGCCAAACTAAATATAATCACATGTAATAGAGCTAAACGTCTATATTCAAGGCTAAACTTATCCTTCTACAAGGCAATACCAATACAGCTCTAAGAGAGAATAGGCAACGCCAAAACACCAACATAGCCACATGATATGGTCAGGCATTTGGTGACATAAGTGTACAGCCATTCCAATCATCTGAATTAAGACATGCTTAAAGAATGCTAAATATATTATGAATGTTCATCACCTCCCCTGTGTGTTTAAGACAAGCTTACACCACAATGAGTCACAGTTTTCATGGAAAACTCCTGTACTGTGTCTTCCTCAGAGCTCCCTTAAATAGGAGCAGCTTCAGCAGAATAACAGCCCCCTCACAATAAATTCCCTCCGTCTTGACTGGCTCATCCTGGATATTACCTAGGATTTTCAGACCCAAGATACACAGAGACAAGAGATTTACGTTCCTCTGTCTGCACATTGGACAGGATTGTTTGTGCCCCTCCTCAATCAGTTGACGAGGTCACCTTTAACAAAGCATAGACCTCCATGGAGGAAGTAGAAGCATGCAGCAGACTGCATGCTCAAAGTTGTTTTAGAGACCATCTCTTCTCCTGTGTCATTCCAGCCTGTGGTGACTGCTATCAGAGGGAGATTTGTGGATGTGGTTAGACCAGAATAACAATACTCAGATTAATGACCTCTGTTCGGCTCAGCTTCCTAGCTATGTAGTAATTCATGTCTGTTTGTGGCAAGGTTGCATATCTGGATGTTAGTGTGTGTCTATGCTAGGGTTTGTTTGTGCGTCTGGGGACTCTATGACAGTTCCTAACCTATGAAATTTAACATGGTGTTGCGGAGGAGAATCTGTTGAGTACAATCAAATCAAATCAAATCAAATTTATTTGTCACATACACATGGTTAGCAGATGTTAATGCGAGTGTAGCGAAATGCTTGTGCTTCTAGTTCCGACAATGCAGTAATCTAACTAACAATTCCTAAACTACTGTCTTATACACAGTGTAAGGGGATAAACAATAAGTACATAAGGATATATGAATGAGTGATGGTACAGAGCAGCATAGGCAAGATACAGTAGATGGTATTGAGTACAGTATATACATTTGAGATGAGTATGTAAACAAAGTGGCATAGTTAAAGTGGCTAGTGATACATGTATTACATAAGGATGCAGTCGATGATATAGAGTACAGTATATACGTATGCATATGAGATGAATAATGTAGGGTAAGTAACATTATATAAGGTAGCATTGTTTAAAGTGGCTAGTGATATATTTACATCATTTCCCATCAATTCCCATTATTAAAGTGGCTGGAGTTGAGTCAGTGTCAGTGTGTTGGCAGCAGCCACTCAATGTTAGTGGTGGCTGTTTAACAGTCTGATGGCCTTGAGATAGAAGCTGTTTTTCAGTCTCTCGGTCCCAGCTTTGATGCACCTGTACTGACCTCGCCTTCTGGATGATAGCGGGGTGAACAGGCAGTGGCTCGGGTGGTTGATGTCCTTGATGATCTTTATGGCCTTCCTGTAACATCGGGTGGTGTAGGTGTCCTGGAGAGCAGGTAGTTTGCCCCCGGTGATGCGTTGTGCAGACCTCACTACCCTCTGGAGAGCCTTACGGTTGAGGGCGGAGCAGTTGCCGTACCAGGCGGTGATACAGCCCGCCAGGATGCTCTCGATTGTGCATCTGTAGAAGTTTGTGAGTGCTTTTGGTGACAAGCCGAATTTCTTCAGCCTCCTGAGGTTGAAGAGGCGCTGCTGCGCCTTCTTCACGATGCTGTCTGTGTGAGTGGACCAATTCAGTTTGTCTGTGATGTGTATGCCGAGGAACTTAAAACTTGCTACTCTCTCCACTACTGTTCCATCGATGTGGATAGGGGGGTGTTCCCTCTGCTGTTTCCTGAAGTCCACAATCATCTCCTTAGTTTTGTTGACGTTGAGTATATTATTTTCCTGACACCACACTCCGAGGACCCTCACCTCCTCCCTGTAGGCCGTCTCGTCGTTGTTGGTAATCAAACCTACCACTGTTGTGTCGTCCGCAAACTTGATGATTGAGTTGGAGGCGTGCGTGGCCACGCAGTCGTGGGTGAACAGGGAGTACAGGAGAGGGCTCAGAATGCACCCTTGTGGGGCCTCAGTGTTGAGGATCAGCGGGGAGGAGATGTTGTTACCTACCCTCACCACCTGGGGGCGGCCCGTCAGGAAGTCCAGTACCCAGTTGCACAGGGCGGGGTCGAGACCCAGGGTCTCGAGCTTGATGACGAGCTTGGAGGGTACTATGGAGGGTACAATGGAGGGTACATTGTCCCTTGGAGGGTACAATGTACTGAGTGTACATACTGTCGTGTCACATCCTGCACTGTACTATACTGATGAGTACTGCAGCAGGGTTTCCTGGGTTCTCCATGCAGAGCCCTGATCATGAGATCCCCCTTCATTATCTCCCGCCGATCTCCCAATCCAACACACCTGTTTCCCCATCATGGCCGTGATTCCGGGTATCGCCCAGAATTCCACTAAAAGATCTAGCATCTAGACTGCGTGCCCAAATCGATCCAGTTGCCATAGAAATAAACACAAGAGCGGAATCCGGCTCATCATTTTGCATATAGAATACAGGACAGACATGACAAGGATGCGGTCAACGAGTAGTACACCACATTCTGAAGCTGCACTCTGCACTGAACATGTGCTGACCATGCAGTGGCTAGGCATCAATCATGCACTGACACCAAACTGTCCACACACTGACCATGTGTGCAGTCACATGCATGCTACTATATAGACTAGTGCATGGTATAAAACATGATAGGATTGTCCAAAATCAGTCTGTGTATCATATCATCCCCACAGCTTCTACCCTAAAAGCCATAAAACGGCTGAACAGTTAATCAAATGGCTACCCGGACTATTTGCATTGACCCCCTTTTTTACGCGTTATTATCTATGCATAGTCACTTCACGTACATGTACATATGACCTCAATGACCTCGACTAACGCGTACCTCTGCACATTGACACGGTATCAGTAACACCTGTATATTGCCTCATTGTTATTTTATTGATACTGTTTGTAAGGGGGCAGATCAGCTTAGATAATTAATTGTCTGCATCACTTCCAATCCCCCATATATGTTTTTGAAAAAAAAATGTGGAAAAAAATAAATATATATGTATTGTAGTCGGAAGTTTCCATAGCCTTAGGTTGGAGTCATTAAAACTCGTTTTTCAACCACTCCACACATTTCTTTTTAACAAACTGTAGTTTTGGCAAGTCGGTTAGGACATCTACTTTGTGCATGACACAAGTAATTTTCCAGCAATTGTTTACAGACATTATTTAACTTATAATTCACTGCATCACAATTCCAGTGGGTCAGACGTTTACATACACTAAGTTGACTGTGCCTTTAAACAGATTGGAAAATTCCAGAAAATGATGTCATGGCTTTAGAAGCTTCTGATAGGCTAATTAACATAATTTGAGTCAATTGGAGGTGCACCTGTGGATTTATTTCAAGGCCTACCTTCAAACTCAGTGCCTCTTTGCTTGACATCATGGAAAAATCAAAAGGAATCAGCCAAGACCTCAGAAAAAGACCTCAGAAAAAAAAATTGTAGACCTCCACAAGTTTGGTTCATCCTTGGGAGCAATTTCCAAACGCCTGAAGGTACCACGTTCATCTGTACAAACAATAGTATGCAAGTATAAACACCATGGAACCACGCAGCTGGTATACCGCTCAGGAAGGAGATGTGTTCTGTCTCCTAGAGATGAACGTACTTTGGTGTGAAAAGTGCAAATCAATCCCAGAACAACAACAAAGGACCTTGTGAAGATGCTGGAGGAAACAGGTACAAAAGTATCTATATCCACAGTAAAACGAGTCCTATATCGACATAACATGAAAGGCCGCTCAGCAAGGAAGAAGCCACTGCTCTAAAGCTGCCATAAAAAAGCCAGACTATGGTTTGCAACTGCATGTGGGGACAAAGATCTTTTTGGAGAAATGTCCTCTGGTCTGATGAAACAAAAATAGAACTGTTTTGCCATAATGACCATCGTTTTGTTTGGAGGAAAAAGGGGGAGGCTTGCCACCATCCCAACCGTGAAGCACGGGGGTGGCAGTATCATGTTGTGGGGGTGCATTGCTGCAGGAGGGACTGGTGCACTTCACAAAATCGATGGCTTCATGAGAAAGGAAATTTATGTGGATATATTGAATCAACATCTCAAGACATCAGTCAGGAAGTTAAAGCTTGGTCGCAAAAGGGTCTTCCAAATGAACAATGACCCCAAGCATATTTCCAAAGTTGTGGCAAAATGGCTAAAGGACAACAAAGTCAAGGTATTGGAGTGGCCATCAAAAGCCCTGACCTCAATCCTATAGAACATTTGTGGGCAGAACTGAAAAAGGGTGTGCGAGCAAGGAGGCCTACAAACCTGACTCAGTTACACCAACTCTGTCAGGAGGAATGGGACAAAATTGGGAAGCTTGTGGAAGGCTACCCAAAACGTTTGACCCAAGTTTAACAATTTAAAGGCAATGCTACCAAATACTAATTGAGTGTATGTAAACTTCTGACCTACTGGGAATGTGATGAAAGACAAAAAAGCTGAAATAAATAATTCTCTCTACTATTATTCTGACATTTCACATTCTTAAAATCAAGTGGTGATGCTAACTGACCTAAGACAAGGAATTTGTACTTGGATTAAATGTCAGGAATTGTGAAAAACTGAGTTTAAATATATTTGGCTAAGGTGTATGTAAACTTCCGACTTCAACTGTATATACATTTTATGGACAGTCTATTTTACAATGGTTCTATGTTTGTTTTACTGCTGTCCTTACTCAAACCTCAACATCTCCCATCTATTACTTTTTTAACTTTAGTTTATTCAGCAAATATTGTATTACTTTGCATTGTTGATTCAGGGCTTGTAAATAAGTATTTCACGGTGAGGTGACAAAGATATTTGATTAATTCCACTTCAGTCCATGAGTGAGGAAAAGAATGTATGTACAATCCATTCACAAATACAGCCTATTACTGCATGCTGTAGGCAATTACCATGCGTGATATGCAAACACTGACTCACCACCAGAACTCAGTGTATAGCTTTAAGGGGGATAATTACGGTAAACTGAGGATGAAACTCAAGGCCTCTCTCTGCCGTGCCCCCACCCAGGATTTATCCAGTAGAAAGGAGAAAAGATAGAAGACCGAAGAGGTGGTTTGATAGCGAGCCATCAGCGGGGGCGGATCAGGACAAGATCAATGGGAGTGATGTGGAGTGCAGGAGGCAGCAGGAGGTTTGAGCCAGGCCAATAAATAACATCCTAGTGAGACAGCCATCTCCTGGGACCCCAGGCCTGTAGACAGGGCCCCTGATTACTACCTCAGAGGGGGGATGGAAGAGCTGTCTGCACAATACACCTCTGAACCTGAGCCCTCACTCACTCTCTCTCCTCCATTTGTTGAACATTCATCTTTCAGCATGTGTGTGAGTTTGTTTAGGGGGTGGGCGACAGGGGGAGGGAGGGAAGGTGGGTGGGTGGGTGAGGACTGGGGAGGGTGGGGAGAGAGGCGATTGCTCATGTTTTTGTACTCCTTCTCTGGACCAGCACGATACCCATCCCCCCTCAACACTATTCGACCATTCTATCCCCAGGCTCCGTGGCCCACTGTTGCTGTTCCAGTAAGTGTGTGTGGTGAGTTAAACATTAGCCATTGCAGCTCTCCTTCCCCAGAGCCAACATCAAGAGTGGTCTTCTCCAAGGTCTGGCTTCCAAGCAGGGAGAGTCTTATCCATTCTGCTAGCATGACAGCTGGCGCCTAGGAGCCAATTGTACTTCATTTCACTCATTGAAAAGGGTACTGCATTGCTCTAAACTGACACACACACACACACCTCATTGTGTCAACCTGTCAACTTGCCTCCTTGCGGCACAAATGTGCACATTTTCTCGAACTGTCCAAATTTTAAATCCCTTGCTGCTCAGAAAAGAGGTGTCTTTTTCACTTTGTGTCCCTTGAGTTTATCATCATACAATTTCACACAAATTGATATAATATAATGTATTGTACATGGGGGTCCAAATAGATACAAGCAACACTTGTGGTAGCATTTTTTTACAATGGTAAAAATAGATTGTGACGCCTTGTGCTCTGGGCACTGCTCCCTTCAAAACATCCCTACAGATGTAGGATCTTATTTTGATCAACTTGTTGCAGAAGAACTTTCCTGCAATGCAGAACATTTAAAACATTTAAGGCTTCTGAAGATTGTAATTTCCACTTTGACATTTCAGACTTGATTTTCCGTTATGAAAAATGCATCAACCCCTACAAAATGTCCATTAATTATAATCCACATAATAATTCACATTTCCTGTTGCTGCAGTATTATTTTTCTGCTGTAGCAAACTGGCTAAAATTAAGATCATACATCTGTAGATATTAACTGAGGCTTTTTATTTTACCAGGTATGTTGACTGAGAACACATTCTCATTTACAGCAACAACCTGGTTACAGGGGAGAGGAGGAATGAGCCAATTTCTTTTTAGACCAGAGGAAAGGGTGACTCCTACTGGCCCTCCAACACCTTTTCCAGCAGGATCTGGTCTCCCATCCAAAAACTGACCAGGACCAACCCTGCTGAGCTTCAGAAGCAAGCCAACAGTGGGATGCATGGTGGTATGACTGATTACAATTTATGCTCCTCTCTCAGTTACTAGATATATTAGATTAAAGTCGGGAATGGATTTGGCATGCCCAAATGAGAGATAGTACCAAGTTAGGAAGTGCAATTCAAGTCAAGTGACTTGGCTGTCTTCCCTGGCCTCAGTAAATGAATGATATGAAGTCTAAAAATAGCCAAACCACGTAGGACAGCAGCGCCAACGAGATCACAGGCAGATTTAGTGAGTGACTGCAGATTAGAGGAGAGACAGAGGGAAGTGGAGCTGGCTCTGGATTGATGCTGCTGGTGTGGATCAAGCTGATCTGACTGGGCCACACCACACTGAAATGTATCACTAAAAGAAAGATGGCTGAAATAACTTCTCTGTACCAGGTTCTGGGGTCAATTCCATTTAAATTCCAGACCATTCAGGAAGTACACTGACAATCCAATTCTCTTCAATGCTTCTTACAGAGAAAAATTTGAATATTTTGGAAATTGGTTTACTTTCTGAATTGACTGGAATTTAAATGAAATTGGCCCCAAACCTGCTCTGTAGTCATACGACCTTTGCTTTGACAACTGTTATACCAAAAGCAGAGAGAGAGAGAGAGAGAGAGAGAGAGAAGAGTGGCACAGATAACGCATGTCTCGCTGGTACCTTTAAAGTAATAGGTCTTGTCCTGGCCACAGGAGTCGCCTACTGCACCCACAGGATAGACAAATGACAGAGTACAAAGCTGTCAGACTACAGGGACAGACAATAAATACAATAGGTAGAACATTACACCCATATCATATGGGTTTTATTCTTTAGATGTCTAGCTATCATATGCCATGTGTGATAAGGTGCGTCTCGGTGAGAGGTGTAGGAGTCAGGCGCAGGGGAGCAGGGATTTCTGAGAAGCGTGTTTAATATATTGTCACGGCTTTCGTTGTGGGAAGGAGGAGCGGACCAAAATGCAGCGTGGTTGTTATTCATTTTATTTAATAAAGAAACTATACACGATAAACTAACAAAATAACAAACGTGCGAAAACCGACAACAGCCCTATCTGGTGCAAAACACAGAGACAGGAACAATCACCCACAAACACACAGTGAAACCCAGGCTACCTAAATATGGTTCCCAATCAGAGACAATGACTAACACCTGCCTCTGATTGAGAACCATATCAGGCCAGACATAGAAATAGACAAACAAGACATCCAACATAGAATGCCCACTCAGATCACACCCTGACCAACCAAACATAGAAACATACAAAGTAAACTATGGTCAGGGTGTGACATATATATACAGTGCCTTTCGAAAGTATTCGGCCCCCTTAAACTTTGTGACCTTTTGCCACATTTCAGGCTTCAAACATAAAGATATAAAACTGTATTTTTTTGTGAAGAATCAACAACAAGTGGGACACAACTTTTTTAACAAATCAAAAACTGAAAAATTGGGCGTGCAAAATTATTCAGCCCCTTTACTTTCAGTGCAGCAAACTCTCTCCAGAAGTTCAGTGAGGATCTCTGAATGATCCAATGTTGACCTAAATGACTAATGATGATAAATACAATCCACCTGTGTGTAATCAAGTCTCTGTATAAATGCACCTGCACTGTGATAGTCTCAGAGGTCCGTTAAAAGCGCAGAGAGCATCATGAAGAACAAGGAACACACCAGGCAGGTCCGAGATACTGTTGTGAAGACGTTTAAAGCCGGATTTGGATACAAAAACATTTCCCAAGCTTTAAACATCCCAAGGAGCACTGTGCAAGCGATAATATTGCAATGGAAGGAGTATCAGACCACTGCAAATCTACCAAGACCTGGCCGTCCCTCTAAACTTTCAGGTGTTAGAATGGCCAAGTCAAAGTCCAGACCTGAATCCAATCGAGAATCTGTGGAAAGAACTGAAAACTGCTGTTCACAAATGCTCTCCATCCAACCTCACTGAGCTCGACCTGTTTTGCAAGGAGGAATGGGAAAAAATTTCAGTCTCTCGATGTGCAAAACTGATAGAGACATACCCCAAGCGACTTACAGCTGTAATCACAGCAAAAGGTGGCGCTACAAAGTATTAACTTAAGGGGGCTGAATAATTTTGCACACCCAATTTTTCAGTTTTTGATTTGTTAAAAAAGTTTGAAATATCCAATAAATGTCGTTCCACTTCATGATTGTGTCCCACTTGTTGTTGATTCTTCACAAAAAAATACAGTTTTATATCTTTATGTTTGAAGCCTGAAATGTGGCAAAAGGTCGCAAAGTTCAAGGGGGCCGAATACTTTCACAAGGCACTGTATATATATAGTCCACCAATACAAAATTGGCACAGATGAAAATCCAAAACTACGCTCTCGAAGGAACAGAAACTCGTGTCAATACACGGAATACACGGAGGAACAACCACAGTTCCGACACTACATACACGTACGTAATAGCGAAAACAATAAACAGCATAGATAATCGAACGCAAATACACACAAGCTTAATCCTGCACGAATTAAGGCAGGTAACAGGTGCCCTATATACACACAGAAATAAAAGCAATTGAAACCAGGTGTGAAAAGGACCACAGACAAAACAACCAGAAAAGGAAAAAGGGATCGGTAGCGGCTAGTAAACCGGCGACGCCGAGCGCCGAGCGCCACCCGAACAGGGAGAGGAGTTACCTTCGGTAGAAGCCGTGACACAATGTTTAACTCCACGATCAATAGAAGAAGGAATTGCAATGATGTACTAGCAGTGTAAGACATTAACAACATTATCAATGCACAGTATGTTATTATCATTTAAAAACCGTAAACTATTCAGAAATGGCATACGTATATTGATATGACACACCCCACATATAGAGGTATTAGTATTCGTACCCTGTACGACATGAGGTGCTGTTTTACCAACCCCATGGTACGCACACAGAGGGGTAGCAATTGGTTTCCATGACAACCCTTCGGTATGGCTGAAGTTCTTTGAACTTAGCTGGAAGCCCCCTGGGTCTCTGTGATCAGAGACTGACTGGCCGTCCAATCAGGGCATAACGGAGTGTGCCAAGCTAGGTAAATAGATAGGTATTGTGTTTCTATTACTAGGATCAAGGTACAATAGAATAGTACAGAATAGATTGTCAATGTCAGGATAGGTATTTCCCTTTATCGTCAACTTACAAGAATGACAGGAGCATCGCAGGGACAGAGGGCTGCTTCATTCCTGAGTGATTTGTACCGCTAAATGTATTGTGCTCAGGCAGTATCTGGGTCTCAGACAGACGTCAGCAAAAGCCCCAGCTGTGTTCGTGTTGCTAACCTGACTGAAGCATTAGACTAATAATGATAGTATCTCTCTGACTGGAATAAGGCTATCATTGGCAAGGCTTTCCTCCATGTCTTACACAGCTCAGGGCTTCGCTTTCACGGCTCTGTGAAACAGAGAGACAGCACACAACGGAAAAAGAGCACTCGATCCCACTGTCTCTCACATTTGACACCATTTAGAGCATTTGAGAGGGCCCTCCTGAGGTAAACACTTCATAGGATGTCCACCCTACGCCTGAGCTGAAAAATGAAACTGACTCTGACAGCTCCACCAGCTCTACCCAGCACTGCTTTATCTACTCCAATTGCACGCGGGAGACACTTTCAATGGAAATAGAGATATCAAAACACTGAGTGGAACTTACACTTGTAAAACTTCATTTTCACTGGCTTCTAGATCAGAGCTCTTGCATCATTGTTCAGTTTTAAAAGGGAATGAGGAATCACCTGAAAGGCAACAGTCAGCCATGTTTCTTATTTAAGAAGTTAGACTTCATCTTGCCTCATTATCTTAGGTATATGATTTAAACAGTTAGGGATGAAAATTAGCTATTACAATAATAGAGATGTACAACAAACACACAATTCTGTATTTCATCACTCTCTATCTCTCTCAGTTAGACACACACTTGCGCGCACACACACACACACACACACACACACACACACACACACACACACACACACACACACACACACACACACACACACACACACACACACACACACACACACACACACACACACACACACACACACACTCGAGGGGGGGAAAGAGCACATGCACGCACAAGCACATACACTCGGGGGTATGATATGAATGAATCGGGTAAAGTGCTGTGATCCATCTACTGTCCTTAACCCCACCATGACAGCTCCTGTCCTCTGAGGTCTGCTACATCACCTCCTCCCCCAGATTTAATGGTACCAGCCATTATGGCCCTCAGAGGTTTCCTGTGTGGTGATGTATCTGATTTTATGTCTTGCCATAAAAATCCTCCATCATTGGCTCTGCATTGACCTGCAGTGAAATCCTCCCTATATCATCACTCTTAATCACGATGACCCATATTACTCTCTTCCTGTCTGCGTTGGTTACCTGCCTAATGTGCAATCAAATGTATCCATGCATTTGACATTGAGAGAGCAGCAGCACCCCCTGAAAAAACAGAATTTAAAAAATATATTATTCAAAATTAAAAAATAAATGTAAAATTCAGAAAAGTGGTGCACTGGGCCTTTGTTAGTATTAAATCAAAGCAAATTGTAGTAGTCGCATGTGCCACACATGAGTAGACCTCACAGTGAAATGCTTTCTTATGAGCCCTGAACCAACAATGCGGTTAAAAAAATATGGATAAGAATAAGAAATAAAAGGAACAAGTAGGTTTAATTAAAGCGCAGCAGTAAAATAACAATAACGAGACTATAAACAGGGGGGGGTACCGGTACAGAGTCAATGTGCGCGGACACCACTTAGTTGAGGTAATATGTACATGAAGGTAGAGTTATTAAAGTGACTAAGAATAGATGATAACAACAGAGAGTACCATTGCTGTAAAAGATGGGGAGAGGTGGGGGGGGCAATGCAAATAGTCTGGGTAGTGGTTTACAGTGTGGTTTACAGCTTATCATGAGATGCATTACCTCAGGCAAGCAATAGCTCGAGACTTCCTTAGATATCGTACACCAGCTGTCATTTACAAAAATACATAGTCCGCCGTGAAGCATAAGATGTTACAGTTTTGAATGTCCCGTTGGTAGCTTAATCTTCCGTGTAGGTCATCTACTTTATTGTCCAAAGATTGCACGTTTGCTAGCAGAATGGAAGGAAGTGGGGGTTTATTTGATCGCCTACGAATTCTCAGAAGGCAGCCCGCCCTCCGGACCCTTTTTCTCCGTCTCCTCTTCACGCAAATCATTGTGTGGCTGTAGGGCAGGTGGGTGGGAGGCGGGTTGAATAAAGAGAAACATTACCTTTAAAAAAATCCATAAATGTATCATTATTGTGCAATTTATATAGGCTACATTGAGGTTTTTATTTCATTTTGGCTAAACTTTAGGGTTTAACTCTGTGCATGCCAAATAGCCTACACAGCCAATCGCCAAAGCTTTTGGGAACGGGCAGAATTTTTTTTTATTTTATTTTTAATTTTACCTTTATTTAACCAGGCAAGTCAGTTAAGAACAAATTCTTATTTTCAATGACGGCCTGGGAACAGTGGGTTAACTGCCTGTTCAGGGGCAGAACGACAGATTTGTACCTTGTCAGCTCGGGGGTTTGAACTCACAACCTTTCGGTTATGAGTCCAACGCTCTAACCACTAGGCTACCCTCCGTTAAAGCCAAATAATGCTTTAACGGAGGCAAAAGGACATTGTTGAAGTTTAAATCAATAAGAGAAAGTCTGCAAAAGGAGAGTTGAAAACAAGAGGGGGGGCCAGAAATGTAATATTTGGAAAAACTTTGGTGAAGTGATAAAATAGTATGATAGCAGTGCCGGCTATGTTGTGTGATGATTGTGAGGCGCTATACACCTTCGACAGTCACAAGACGGGACATCATATATGCCTATGGCTTGTCAAGGGAACTGCAGCCTACTGTTTAGATGGGTTAATTGGAAACTGAAATCTGGACATTGACTGTAGGTTTATAACCTCTCACATAGCCTTAATAACTCCTGCAAAATGAAGCATTTCTTGCAGTAAAATGATACACAAAATGTAGGCAAAATCTGATCTAGCAAACAGGAATGGAGAAATATGACTTTGTTATTTCTACATCTTGAGAGAATGCAACGCTCATTTAGATCAAATCTGTAGAGGTGCTGTCTTCATCGTCAAAGCATCATAAAAATTGACAGTATTTCAATCACATAAAATATGCATCGAAGCCAAACTGAAATCTTATCAGAAACACCTTGGGTCGTTTTCAAAACTTCTAAACTGGTCAAACTTTGGACATTTTGCTCATTATTGTATTTTCTCAACAGTCCCTAAACCTCCTTGCTCAGCGAAAGGTTAAAGTGAAAACTTTATTACATTATTAGTCTTCTAGGGCAACATATAATAACAAAATAGAAGCTACATGTATCTAATTATAGACAAGTTGACAAAAAAATTGCCTACCAAAATGTTGGAAATTATAAGCCGAAACATACGCTACATGAGCAAAAGTATGTGGACACCTACTTGTCGAACATCTCATTCAAAAATCATGGGCATTAAAATGGAGTTGGTCCCTCCTTTGCTTGTATAACATCATTCACTCTTCTGGGAAGGCTTTCCACTAGATGTTGGAACATTACTGCTGGGACTTAATTCCATTCAGCCACAAGAGCATTTGTAACATTTACATTTTTTTTACATTTAAGTCATTTAGCAGACGCTCTTATCCAGAGCGACTTACAAATTGGTGAATTCACCTTCTGACATCCAGTGGAACAGCCACTTTACAATAGTGCATCTAAATCATTTAAGGGGGGGTGAGAAGGATTACTTTATCCTATCCTAGGTATTCCTTGAAGAGGTGGGGTTTCAGGTGTCTCCGGAAGGTGGTGATTGACTCCGCTGTCCTGGCGTCGTGAGGGAGTTTGTTCCACCATTGGGGGGCCAGAGCAGCGAACAGTTTTGACTGGGCTGAGCGGGAACTGTACTTCCTCAGTGGTAGGGAGGCGAGCAGGCCAGAGGTGGATGAACGCAGTGCCCTTGTTTGGGTGTAGGGCCTGATCAAAGCCTGGAGGTACTGCGGTGCCGTTCCCCTCACAGCTCCGTAGGCAAGCACCATGGTCTTGTAGCGGATGCGAGCTTCAACTGGAAGCCAGTGGAGAGAGCGGAGGAGCGGGGTGACGTGAGAGAACTTGGGAAGGTTGAACACCAGACGGGCTGCGGCGTTCTGGATGAGTTGTAGGGGTTTAATGGCACAGGCAGGGATCCCAGCCAACAGCGAGTTGCAGTAATCCAGACGGGAGATGACAAGTGCCTGGATTAGGACCTGCGCCGCTTCCTGTGTGAGGCAGGGTCGTACTCTGCGGATGTTGTAGAGCATGAACCTACAGGAACGGGCCACCGCCTTGATGTTAGTTGAGAACGACAGGGTGTTGTCCAGGATCACGCCAAGGTTCTTAGCGCTCTGGGAGGAGGACACAATGGAGTTGTCAACCGTGATGGCGAGGTCATGGAACGGGCAGTCCTTCCCCGGGAGGAAGAGCAGCTCCGTCTTGCCGAGGTTCAGCTTGAGGTGGTGATCCGTCATCCACACTGATATGTCTGCCAGACATGCAGAGATGCGATTCGCCACCTGGTCATCAGAAGGGGGAAAGGAGAAGATTAATTGTGTGTCGTCTGCATAGCAATGATAGGAGAGACCATGTGAGGTTATGACAGAGCCAAGTGACTTGGTGTATAGCGAGAATAGGAGAGGGCCTAGAACAGAGCCCTGGGGGACACCAGTGGTGAGAGCGCGTGGCGAGGAGACAGATTCTCGCCACGCCACCTGGTAGGAGCGACCTGTCAGGTAGGACGCAATCCAAGCGTGGGCCGCGCCGGAGATGCCCAACTCGGAGAGGGTGGAGAGGAGGATCTGATGGTTCACAGTATCGAAGGCAGCCGATAGGTCTAGAAGGATGAGAGCAGAGGAGAGAGAGTTAGCTTTAGCAGTGCGGAGTGCCTCCGTGATACAGAGAAGAGCAGTCTCAGTTGAATGACTAGTCTTGAAACCTGACTGATTTGGATCAAGAAGGTCATTCTGAGAGAGATAGCGGGAGAGCTGGCCAAGGACGGCACGTTCAAGAGTTTTGGAGAGAAAAGAAAGAAGGGATACTGGTCTGTAGTTGTTGACATCGGAGGGATCGAGTGTAGGATTTTTCAGAAGGGGTGCAACTCTCGCTCTCTTGAAGACGGAAGGGACGTAGCCAGCGGTCAGGGATGAGTTGATGAGCGAGGTGAGGTAAGGGAGAAGGTCTCCGGAAATGGTCTGGAGAAGAGAGGAGGGGATAGGGTCAAGCGGGCAGGTTGTTGGGCGGCCGGCCGTCACAAGAGGAGAGATTTCATCTGGAGAGAGAGGGGAGAAAGAGGTCAGAGCACAGGGTAGGGCAGTGTGAGCAGAACCAGCGGTGTCGTTTGACTTAGCAAACGAGGATCGGATGTCATCGACCTTCTTTTCAAAATGGTTGACGAAGTCATCTGCAGAGAGGGAGGAGGGGGGAGGGGGAGGAGGATTCAGGAGGGAGGAGAAGGTGGCAAAGAGCTTCCTAGGGTTAGAGGCAGATGCTTGGAATTTAGAGTGGAAGAAAGTGGCTTTAGCAGCAGAGACAGAGGAGGAAAATGTAGAGAGGAGGGAGTGAAAGGATGCCAGGTCCGCAGGGAGGCGAGTTTTCCTCCATTTCCGCTCGGCTGCCCGGAGCACTGTTCTGTGAGCTCGCAATGAGTCGTCGAGCCACGGAGCGGGAGGGGAGGACCGAGCCGGCCTGGAGGATAGGGGACATAGAGAGTCAAAGGATGCAGAAAGGGAAGAGAGGAGGGTTGAGGAGGCAGAATCAGGAGATAGGTTGGAGAAGGTATGAGCAGAGGGAAGAGATGATAGGATGGAAGAGGAGAGAGTAGCGGGGGAGAGAGAGCGAAGGTTGGGACGGCGCGATACCATCCGAGTAGGGGCAGTGTGGGAAGTGTTGGATGAGAGCGAGAGGGAAAAGGATACAAGGTAGTGGTCGGAGACTTGGAGGGGAGTTGCAATGAGGTTAGTGGAAGAACAGCATCTAGTAAAGATGAGGTCGAGCGTATTGCCTGCCTTGTGAGTAGAGGGGAAGGTGAGAGGGTGAGCTCAAAAGAGGAGAGGAGTGGAAAGAAGGAGGCAGAGAGGAATGAGTCAAAGGTAGACGTGGGGAGGTTAAAGTCGCTCAGGACTGTGAGAGGTGAGCCGTCCTCAGGAAAGGAGCTTATCAAGGCATCAAGCTCATTGATGAACTCTCCGAGGGAACCTGGAGGGCGATAAATGATAAGGATGTTAAGCCTGAAAGGGCTGGTAACTGTGACAGCATGGAATTCAAAGGATTTAGATGCTATTGTAAATCCACTGGACAGGTGGGTAAGGGGAGAAATGTAAATGAATGACCACTTGGGAGAGATGAGGATGACCACTTGGGAGAGATGAGGATCCCGGTGCCACCACCCCGCTGCCACCACCCCCGCTGACCAGAAGCTCTCCTAACTGAGTCAGGTTTGAGGCCTCCTTGCTCGCACACCCCTTTTCAGTTCTGCCCACAAATATTCTATAGGATTGAGGTCAGGGCTTTGTGAGGGCCACTCCAATACCTTGAATTTGTTGTCCTTCAGCCATTTTGCAACAACTTCCGAAGTACACTTGGGCTCATTGTCCATTTGGAAGACCCATTTGCGACCACGCTTTAACTTCCTGACTGATAACTTGAGATGTTGCTTCAATATATTCACATGAAATTTCCTTTCTCATGATGCCATCTATTTTGTGAAGTGCACCAGTCCCTCCTGCAGTAAAGCACTCCCACAACATGATGCTGCCACCCCTGTGCTTCACGGTTGTGATGGTGTTCTTCGGCTTGCAAGCCTCTGCCTTTTTCCTCCAAACATAACGATGGTCATTATGGCCAAACGGTTCTATTTTGGACATTTGTCCAAAGAGTATGATCTTTTTCCCCATGTGCAGTTGCAAACCATGTCTTTTTTATGGCGGTTTTGGAGCAGTGGCCTCTCCCTTGCTGAGCGGCCTTTCAGGTTATATCGATACTTTGGATATAGATACTTTTGTACCTGTTTCCCCCAGCATCTTCACAAGGTCCTTTGTTGTTGTTCTGGGATTGATTTGCACTTTTCGCACCAAAGTACGTTCATCTCCAGGAGACAGAACACATCTTCCTCCTGAGCGGTATGACAGCTGCGTGGTCCCATGGTGTTTATACTTGCATACTATTGTTTGTACAGATGAACGTGGTACCTTCAGGCATTTGGAAATTGCTCCCAAGGATGAACCAGACTTGTTGAGGTCTACAATTTATTTTCTAAAGTCTTGGCTGATTTCTTTTGATTTTCCCATGATGACAAGCAAAGAGGCACTGAGTTTGAAGGTTGGCCTTGAAATACATCCACATGTCCACTTCCAATTGACTCAAATTATGTTAATTAGCCTATCAGAAGCTTCTAAAGCCATGACATAATTTTCGGGAATTTTCCAAGCTGTTTGAAAGCGCAGTCAACTTAGTGTATGTAAACGTCTCACCCACTGGAATTGTGATGCAGTGAATTATAAGTGAAATAATGTCTGTAAACAAATGTTGGAATAATGACTTGTGTCATGCACAAAGTAGATGTCCTAACCGATTTGCCAAAACTATAGTTTGTTAACAAGATATTTGTGGAGTGGTTGAAAAACGAGTTTTAATGACTCCAACCTAAGTGTATCTAAATTAGGCCCCAAGAAATCCTGCACCCCCTGTCAAAAAAAGTCCATTCTTACCAACTACTTAATTTAAAAACAAAATCTCACAAAATGTGTGATTTGGACTAAAATAGACATCTTCAGCACGGGCAATTGTTTTTCTTCTGCACCCCCACTTCAGTCAAATTGCAGCACCCCCAACTACTTCCGGCGGCTATGGGTACATCATAGCAGAGGAGTTCCAAAGAAAGACCATCTCAGACCATCTACTGTATGTCCCTATTCCCCCTGTCCTCTGTTCCATGTCACCTACCCTGTCCCTGTTACTGTTTGTTGAGGCAGAAGACTGACCACAAAGTGTCAAATGGGAGGAGTGATGGAGGAGGGAGGTGCAGACATGGGAAAGATGCTAGAAAAGCATTGATACATTTCTGATAAAACCCAAGGCTGACACCACAGTGCCCCCTAGCGGTGCAGCAAACACTTGCATCACTCCCGCCACTGATCTGTTCACACCACAGGAGGTTGGTGGCACCTTACTTGTGGAGAACGTGCTAGTGGAAATGGCTGGAGCTAAATAAGTTTGAGACATAATGAGCCGTCCTCCCCTCAGCAGCCTCCACTGGTTCACCCATATACTGTACCTCTTGAAGAAAAAGAGTATTACCCCTTTTCTATTCATATGTATTGCTCTGTGGGGAAGTAGCTGATGACTAATAACGGGACACAAGACAGTCACAAGGAGGGAACAATCAATCTGATGCTACACATTGTACTGTACCTAAAATAAATCCACAAGAGGGTGACATACATAGCATGACCAGGTATTTCTTAAAACCAAGTAACCTTTCCCACACTTCTCAAACAAAACTATAGTGATTCCATTAAGTAGGCAGGTAGACGACTGACTAAGGGTGCGTTCGTAAATTCACTCTGGCCATCGAATCGGATTTCAGAGCACTCTCATCTGAATGTGCCAGAGCGCAGAATAACTGATTAATTTACAAATGTGCAACACCTGTTGAATATGGCCAGTGTCAATAAACATTGGCAAAAAAACATAACAGTTACAGTCACTAAGGCCTCCCGAGTTGCGCAGTGGTCTAAGGCACTGCATCGCAGTGCTAGAGGCGTCACTACAGATCTGGGTTCGATCCCAGGCTCTGTCGCAAGATCCGGGAGACCCATGAGGCAGCGCACATTTGACTCAGTGTCGTCCGGGTTAGGGGATGGTTTGGCCGGCTGGGATGTTCTTGTCCCATGGTGCTCTAGTGACTCCTTGTGGTGGCCGGGCGCATGCATGCTGACTTCAGTCACCAGCTGTACGGTGCTTACGGGTAGAGTGAGCAGTGTGTCAAGAAGCAGTGCAGATTGGCGGGGTCGTGTTTCGGGGGATGCATGGCTCTCTACCTTTGCCTCTCCCGAGTCCGTACGGGAGTTGCATCAATGAAACAAAACTAACTACCAATTGGGGAGAAAAAGGGATAAAGAGTTCAAAATTATTAACTGTTAAGAGTCACTAACTCTAGATAACATGAAAACAGCCTGACCAGCTATGCCAGGATGAGTAAAATGATCAGAGTGACGTGTTCTCTCATTTGTGTCTGGAAGTAGCTAGTGAGCTAGCCAACTTTAGCCAGTGAGCTTGATTGCCTTTGCGAATCAACCCTTCTCCACAGCCAGAGTGTCCAGTGTGCGTTCTGAATTCTCCCAGAGCGAAGCGCTGTGAATTTCTGAACAGACAATCTGAAAATGCTCTGAATTTACAAAACAACCCAGAGCACACTGACACACTGGAGGCAATTTACGTACACACCCTAAATAATCAACTTGAAAGTAGCCAACACAGTCAAGAACATGCTTTTGGAGATATACATTGACTATGGAAGAAGAATATGTAAGTGAAATTTTGGGGAATGTAGATTGTTTTAACCCCCTTTTTCATGATTTCCAAGTGGTCGTTTCAGTCACTGCAACTCCCTACAGAAGCAGGAGAGAGCCATGCGTCCTCCGAATCAACCCTGCCAAGCCACACTGCTTCTTGACATACCGCTCGCTTAACCCGGAAGCCAGCTGCATCGCTTAACCCGGAAGCCAGCTGCATCAACGTATCGGAGGAAACCCCATCCAACTGGCGACCATGTCAGTGTGCATGTTTTAGTGTTAGTGTTTTTTAAAACTAAATTAGCTCTGATAAAGCTTTAGGTGTCTGAGCTTTTGGGTTCGCACTAAAGGCCACTTGGCTTAGACCTTGGCTATAGCCTAGGGATACATCCCAATAATATTTCCTGTCTCCTGAAGTGTACACTCATTCTCTACTTCCCACAAATATAAAGTCATTGGAATGGGGGAGGCATGGGCTAGAGAGGGAGGATGCACATTGCGTACCAAATAGCACCTTAATCACCATGTAGTGCACTTCTTTTGTCTAAAGCCCTGGGGAGCTAACTTAAGGACACCTCTTTCAATGTTAAATTGGTACATTGAAAATGTTTATGTGAATGTGTTTCTATGGGTACAACTCTGCAATCACTAATGGCTCAGGGCTTTTTTGTGTGAATACATGATTCACAATGACAATTAGCAGGTGGACTGATTTCCTCACTTTTATCTTTCTGCTAGTCAATGCAACGCACCTGTAGTACTGAGATGCAGCCATATTACTATACATGTGAATTGATCAGTTTGTCCGAAGCAACCTAACACAGGCGTGAGACATAAAATGAACAGACCAGAAACAGTGATTGTGGTTCTTTTTCTTTCGCATTGTTTACTAAATGGGACTTCTTTCGCCATACAAAATAAATCCAGTACAGGGAAGGTCCAACGCGGTGACACCAGCGTCACAAAACAAATAAACTAAGCCGTCGACCAAAAGGCCGCAGCCAAAAACCGAAAGCAAAACAACAAACGGTTACTCCTGTCTGAGACTATCATCTACAGTCGAAGGTTTTGAGAATGACACAAATAATAATTTCCACGAAGTCTGCTGCCTCACTTTGTATGATGGCAATTTGCATATGCTCCAGAATCTTATGAAGAGTGATCAAATGAATTGAAATTAATTGCAAAGTCCCTCTTTGCCATGCAAATGAACTGAATCCCCAAAAAACATTTACACTGCATTTCAGCCCTGCGACAAAAGGATCAGCTGACATCATGTTGGTGATTCTCTTTATTAATACAGGTGTGAGTGTTGATGAGGACACGGCTGGAGCTCACTCTGTCATGCTGACTGAGGTTGAATAACAGACTGGAAGCTTCAAAAGGATGGTGCTTGG
Source organism: Oncorhynchus masou masou (assembly GCF_036934945.1). Lineage (NCBI taxonomy): Eukaryota > Metazoa > Chordata > Actinopteri > Salmoniformes > Salmonidae > Oncorhynchus > Oncorhynchus masou. The sequence goes on along the minus strand of NC_088236.1, from coordinate 34,649,093 downwards.
AATCATTGTCAACCACGGTTACCTGCAAGGACACATGTGCCGTCGTCATTGCTTTGCACATAAAGGGCTTCACAGGCAAGGATATTGCTGCCAGTAAGATTGCATCTGAAGCAACCATTTATCGGATCATCAAGAACTTCAAGGAGAGCGGTTCAATTGTTGTGAAGAAGGCTTCAGAAAGTCCACCAAGCGCCAGGACCCTCTCCTAAAGTTGATTCAGCTGCGGGGTCGGGGCACCAACAAGTACAGAGCTTGCTCAGGAATGACAGCAGGCAGGTGTGAGTGCATCTGCACGCACAGTGAGGCGAAGACTTTTGGAGGATGGCCTGGTGTCAAGAAGGACAGCAAATAAGCCACTTCTCTCCAGGAAAAATATCAGGGACAGACTGATATTCTGCAAAAGGTACAGGGATTGGACTGCTGAGGACTGGGGTAAAGTTATTTTCTCTGATGAATCCCCTTTCCGATTGTTTGGGGCATCCGGAAAAAGCTTGTCCAGAGAAGACAAGGTGAGCTGAGCGCTACCATCAGTCCTGTGTCATGCCAACAGTAAAGCATCTTGAGACCATTCATGTGTGGGGTTGCTTCTCAGCCAAGGGAGTGGGCTCACTCACAATTTTGCCTAAGAACACAGCCATGAATAAAGAATGGTACCAACACATCCTCTAAGAGCAACTTCTCCCAACCATCCAGGAACAGTTTGGTGATGAACAATGCCTTTCCCAGCATGATGGAGCACCTTGCCATAAGGCAAAAGTGATAACTAAGTGGTTCGGGGAACAAAACATCGATATTTTGGGTCCATGGCCAGGAAACTCCCCAGACCTTAATCCCATTGAGAACTTCTGGTCAATCCTCAAGAAGCGGGTGGACAAACAAACAAAACATTCGGACAAACTCCAAGCATTGATTATGCACTAATGGGCTGCCATCAGTCAGGATGTGGCCCAGAAGTTAATTGACAGCATGCCAGGGCGGATTGCAGAGGTCTTGAAAAAGAAGGGTCAACACTGCAAATGTTGACTCTTTGCATCAACTTCATGCAATTGTCAATAAAAGCCTTTGACATTCATGAAATGCTTGTAATTATACTTCAGCATTCCTCAGTAACATCTGACAAAAATATCTAAAGACACCGAAGCAGAAAACGTTCAAATCTTTTGGCCACGACTGTACACATAACAGTTACAGGAGGAACGCTTCTCTCTACCTAAAGCCTGCCTAGGTTAACAGAGAGACAAGGTACCCAGTCACAGAAGCTTTCTCTGAGGTAGGAAAAATCGAACATCCGTCATTGAACTCACATGCCTTCCCTCCCAAGATCAACCCAGAGGGGCGTGCGCCAGACGAGACCTCCGGGTGTTGATGGGATAACGCGTCTGCATTGCCGTGTGCTCTCCCCAACTGGTGAACCACCTGGAAATTAAAAGGTTGAAGTGACAGGAACCATCTTGTTATTCAGCTGTCCGTGTCTCGCATACCCGCCACCCACTGGAGGAGCGCATGATCCATGACCAGCCGGAATCATCTTCCCAGGAGATAGGAATTCCAGGGCCCACTTAGTTGTCAGTCCTTTCCTCTCTATCGTACTTCCGCTTCCTGTTGGACAGCTTATAGATTATCTATAGGACGGGAATTTCTTACACCACATCCCTTTGGGACAGAACTTCACCCAAGCCGGTTCTGGAGGCGTCAGTGTGGACAGTGTCTTGGCTTCCCATGTCCATACCACCCTCACCGGGTTCCTCTTCTTTGTCATGTTGGTCAGTGGGGTGGCGATGGTGGCGGAGCTTGGAATGAACAGCCTGTAGTACCCCATTAGGCCAAAGAATGAGCAGCCCCCTTCTTGTCCCTGGGCCGCGGCCATTTCTGGATGGCCCGATGGTACCGATGGTGTAGCCGAGGTATTCAGCCTCGTTCAGTCCCAGGTGGCACTTTGGGTTGGCTGTCAGGCTGACCGCCTCCAGGCTGGCCAGTACAGAGTGCAGCTGGTGGAGGTGGACCTTCCAGTTGTCACTGTGTATTACCAAGTAATCAATATAGGCGGTGAAGGCCTGGTGAGAACGTAACAGCATGTCCAAAAGCATCTGAAAGGTGGCAGCCTCTCTGTGCAAGCCGAAGGGGAGGAAAACGTTTTGTGGCGGTCTTCGGGGGCCACAGGAACCTGCCAGTACCCCTTTGTGAGGTTAAGGGTCGATATATAGCGGGATTTGCCAAGCCACTCGATCAGCTCATCGATCCTCGGCATGGGGTAGGCGTTGAACCTAGAGATGGCGTTAAGGGCTCTGAAATCGTTGCAGAAGCAAATAGACCCATCGGGTTTCGATAGGCTGGACCATTTGATGACCTCCATTTTCAACATCTCCCTCCCCTCTTTCCATACCATCTTCTGGCGTGCCTCTGGTACCCTGTAGGGTTAGAGCTGGACCTTCTTCCCTGGCTCAGTGGCTATGCGACGGCAGAGCAAGGAGGTCTGCCCCAGAAGGGGGGAGAAGACCCATTGGTTCTGGTGGACAACCTTTAAGGTCTCGCGTCTGTTGAGCCACATGAGTGGTGCCAAAAGGCACCTTTTCTGGCAGACGTTTCTCTCTGTCTGCCTTAAGTTCCATCACCTGTGCCTCTCGTTCCACATAGGCTTTTAACAGGTTGATGTGGTATATCTGCTGAGGGCGCCGTCATCCAGGCTGACTCACCCTGTAGTGGACGCGGGAGACTTGCTCTGTCACCACATATGGGCCCTGCCACTGAGCCTGGAGCCTGTGTTCCAGTGTGAGGATGAGGAAGAGTACCTTATCTCCTGGGCAGAACTGTCTCGGCTGGGCCGTTCTGTTGTACGAGCTTGGTCATGTGTTCCCTCACCACCGGCCATATCGCTGCCATTCGGTCCTTCATGAAGATGACTTGTTCGATGAGGGAACAGTACGGGCAGGGCTGGTTCTCCCAGGCAATCCTTAGCCAAATCAAGGATGCCGCGACAGGGCCGCCCATTGAGCAGCTCGAAAGACGAGAAGCCCGTGGACGCCCTCCCGGAGCACGAACATGAGGTGGGGCAACAACATATCCCAATTCTTCCCGTCCCAGTCCACCACCTGGCGTAGCATGCTTTTCTTCAGCCCGTCCGTCTGGGGATGGTACACACTGGTCCTTATTTGTTTGACCCGGTATAAGTGACAGATCCTTCATCAGTCTGGACATGAACGGTGTGCCCTGGTCGGTCAGGATGGTGGCCGGGAGGTCCACTCGGGAGAACATGAGATACTGTTCCTTTGCTTTGGCTTTCGTTGACGTCGAGGGAATAGCCTCTGGGAACTTTGTTGCATAGTCCACCACCAAGATATACTCATGTCCGCGCGTCAAATGCAGAAGGGGTCCCACCAGGTCCATGGCTATGTGCTCAAACGGGGTCTCTATAATTGGGAGAGGGATAAGAGGGTTACGGTATGTTCACTTGGGAGCAGTGTGTTGGCAAGTGCCACAAGATTTGCAATACTTAGCGACATCTTGGGTAATCCGCGGCCAATAGAAACGCCACAGCAACTGGTCTTCTCCCTGGTGAGGTGCCCCCCTAGTACATGTGTAACACTACATCTCTGTATGAACGGGGCACCATTAGCAGATCTGTTCTACCCCTCTACGTTTGGCCACCCAGTACAAGAAACCCCACTTGATGGCATAATAAGGAGTGGTTACTTCACCCTCCGAGCCGATACTCCTCCCATCTATCTTTTTCACCTTCCACATCACCTGGTGAAGGTTAGGATCCCAGGGTTGGGAGGTTCCGAATTGGCCCATTAGCTCTTCCAACAGGGTGAAGTTGTGTGTGTGTTGGGGCAAGGGAGGCTGCGCTCCTGGTCGGGGCCAAACCCCTTCCTGGTGCTCTCCCTCGATGACTCCTGAAACACCTGGCATAACTGCTCCCTCTGGAGCTTGTCAACTTGACTCAGGTCGGAGGTCTGGTTAGATCCGGCTCCCACGAGTTGCTCTCATACCCCTCGTAAACAAATAAACAAACTAAGCCGTTGACCAAAAGGCTGTGGCCAAAAAGGTTAAACAAAACAACAAACCGTTACTTCTGTCGTCTACACATAACAGTTACAGGAGGAACGCTTCTCTCTACCTAAAGCCTGCCTAGGTTAACAGAAAGACAAGATACCCAGTCACAGAAGTTTTCTCTGAGGTAGGAAACACCAATGTCCTTACAGGTTCCCATCTCTACTCCCAATCCTCACCAAGCTCCTCTCCTGGCACACCTATATAGACGAAGACACAAAGCAATTAGTGGCCCCAGCTGTGTACTAATTGGCTTTCCACTGAGGACCTATCCCCTGAGGAGGGTGCTATCGTGTCGTCTTTCTCTGGCTGGTCACTGAACTCTCACATACATTACTTGATCATGATAAGATTGCTTTTTCCAGAAGGGTATTTTCTATATCTATAAACAACTAGGAAATTAGGAATCCCAAGTGGGACACTGTATGCCAAAGTGGAATCCCTTTCACAATGCTTGTATACTCTGCAACAGGCTTCAGTCAAAGCTAAACAAATAATTTCACAGAATGGGTAGATCTCAAGTCCAAGGGGAAGAATCAAATCAAATGTATTTATATAGCCCTTCGTACATCAGCTGATATCTCAGAGTGCTGTACAGAAACCCAGCCTAAAACCCCAAACAGCAAGCAATGCAGGTGTAGAAGCACGGTGGTAGGAAAACTCCCTAGAAAGGCAAAAACCTAGGAAGAAACCTAGAGAGGAACCAGGCTATGTGGGGTGGCCAGTCCTCTTCTGGCTGTGCCGGGTGGAGATTATAACAGAACATGGCCAAGATGTTCAAATGAAGAACTTCTGGATAAAGCAGTACTGTGATTCCAGTACTGTGCCTCCGGAGAAAGCTGACTCCAGTACTTTGCTTTTGGAGCACACTGACTCCAGGGTTCTGCCTGGTTCAACCCTGAACTCATCTTCAGCAAGTAGGAATGAGTCACCCATAGCAGAACCCAGTTCATCCGCTGTTCCTAGAGGACATCTTTCATCTGGCTCTGTAGAAGAGAAAACACTTGAGACCAGAGCAGATTATAGTCATAGTCAGAACTCTCCTCTGCTTAGTAAGAGTGAGGCTGTACTGCAAGAGGTCAGTCAATTCAATTGGACTTGGTGCTTTCCGCAAATGCCAGAGTGGGAACTCCCAACCTCTACTGGTTCTCTGTGATCTAAACCTGGAGCCCTGCACCAAAGAGATCTTATCTCAGATTGTGAATGTGTATAGGTCAGAAATATCAGGCTTGGAATCCACATCCAGTGTTGTTGAAAGTTCCTCTGACAACTCCCTTGAAGTCTGTGACTTTTTCGATGGTATCATGTCTTACCTAGAAGACATGCCCATGTCCAGTTCCCCATAGGAGTGTTAATCCAGCCTCAGTCATTGAGAAGCTCTCAAGTGACAAGTTCCAGATGAAGGCAAGCAATTAAGTCAGAAAAATACCGATCAAATCCATCAATAGCGTCCCCAGCAAAGTCGGTTCAAGCCAGACCGATTCTTAGATGTTGCCAGCTAACATTCACCATTTCCTTGAAGCATACAGATTCAGCTGCTTCTACAATGTTATGGCAGGCAGGCTCAATGCTTAAACAGTGATGAGAAAACCTTAGAGGCCACTGAGGCTGCAGCTATCAATTCTCATTCTGGTGTAGAAATATCTGAGAAGAAAATCTGGACAACTGCATAGGACTATTTACCACAATGTGAAGGCAAAGATGAGGGATTATTTGTCATTGCAAAGACAAGCCAAAGCCACGAAGGCTCAAGCCAAAAATACCCTCAGCCATATTCTGGTTTCCATTCAGAAAGAACTGTAAACAACGGTGACTGCAGGAGAGCTTTCACGAATAAAGAAAGTGGTTGGAACTATGCTGGAGGACGTTGAGAAGATACGCAGCGAATGTGGTGAGGAACTGGTCTATCAAGAGTAACGGTGGTCTTCCTCCTCATCTGCCAAGTTAAGTCAGAGTGGGAATTTTCACTCCCTGGCACTCCCTCCCATCCCTTCCGAGTTAACCAAGATTACTGCTCAGCCCATTGTAAAATGCTCAGTCATTGAAATTAGAGAATATACTGTAACTAAGCCAAAAACATATGGTATGTGATGCCAGAACAAGCATGCCTGCGATAGTGGATACCATCACAAAGAAGGTATATCCAGAGAAAGAAGGGCAGGTTACATCTCACCTGGATCTGACAGCCGAAATAGCTAGACTGGAGGAACTCATATCTCAGTGTAGGATTGGTGCTCTCTACTGTGATCTCAGTCACCAAGTCAACCGCATCATTTCTAAGAGCAACTTGGCCCCTCTGGTACTGACAGTGCCGGCTGGAACGAGTGCATCTGATACGGTCCCTGTGAAGCTGAAGCCTACATGGATGGAGAGGACGTGGAAACCTCCAGTTGTTCTTGTGTTGCTCAGAACATTGTCAGGGAAGATATGTCAACCAGCCCAGACATGGTCAAAGATGTTCCACTTCCAACTCCATCCTCTGATAACTCACACAGTGATGATGACTTCACCGGCCTCATCAGCATGTTAGTGGTGAGACTTCTAACTAAATCCAAACCCCAACAGAGGAGTACCCAGTTGACATTGCACACGTCACAAGACCTGGTCCAGAAAGTCATGACTGTCTTATGTGCATGGTCAGGCTGCTCTGAGACCCAAGCACATCCCAATAACCTGAGGATTCATAAACTCTACAGGGCCGTCTACAAAAATCTGTTGGAGGAGTTTGGCTCTGAGAAAATCCCTCAACGGACTGTGTGGACTCAGAACTCTACATTTAATAGGATTCTTGTCTTTGAGTGAAGAGTTTCTCCACAGATGTAATGAGGCATCGATGGCAGCCTCAAGAACATCGTTCAAAGCCACCAGGCCTGAGGCTCTTCCTCTGGTTGAGAATGTGAAGGCTACTGTCTATAGGCCCTATAGGACAATAAGCTATAGAAGCAGGAAGTGTCCTTTCCTACAAAGGCGGAACAGGGTGACAATTAACTTACTGTTGTGGAAGAATACAAAATATACAATGAATTCTGAAAGTTTTCAGAACCCTTGACTTGTTCCACCTTTTGTTACGTTACATCCTTATTCTAAAATGGATTAAAAAATAATAATATTCAACAATCTACACACAATACTCCATAATGACAAAAGCAAAAACAGATTTTTAAAAATGTATGCAAATGTATTAAAAATAAAAAACAGAAATACCTTATTTAGAGAAGAATTGAGAACTGTTGCTATGAGACTCGAAATTGAGCTCAAGTGCATCTTGTTTCCATTGATCATCCTTGAGATGTTTACACAACTTGATTGGAGTGCACCTGTGGTAAATTCAATTGATTGGACATGATTTGGAAAGGCACACACCTGTCGATATAAGGTCCCTCATTTGACAGTGCACGTCAGAGCAAAAATCAAGCTATGAGGTTGAAGGAAGTGGCCAGGATTGTGTCAAGGCACAGATCTGGAGACGGGTACCAAAACATTTCTGCAGGGCCTTGTTCAGGGAGGTGACCAATAACCCAATGGTCACTCTGACAGAGCTCCAGAGTTCCTCTGTGGAGATGCGAGGACCTTCCAGAAGGACAACCATCTCTGCAGCACTCCACCAATCAGGCATGTATGGTAGAGTGGCCAGAAGGAAGCCACTCCTCAGTAAAAGGCACAAGGCTGCACGCTTGGAGTATCCAAAAAGGCACCTAAAAACTCTCTCAAACATAAGAAACAAGATTCTCTTGTCTGATGAAACCAAGATTGAACTCTTTGCTTTGAATGCCAAGCGTCACTTCTGGAGAAGACCTGGCACCATCCCTACGGTGAAGTATGGTGGTGGCAGCATCATGCTGTGGGGGTGTTTTTCAGCGGCAGGGACTGGAAGACTAGTCAGGATCAAGGCAAAGATGAATGAAGCAAAGTATAGAGGTCCTTGCTTAAAACCTTCTCTGGACCTCAGACTGGGGTGACGGTTCAACTTCCAACAGGAGAACAACCCTAAGCACACAGCCAAGACAACACAGGAGTGGCTTCGGAACAAGTCCGAATGTCTTTGAGTGGCCAAGCCAGAGCCCAGTCTTGAACCCGATCGAACATCTCTGGAGAGACCTGAAAATAGCTGTGCAGCAATGCTCCCCATCCAACCTGACAGAGCTTGAGAGGATCTGCAGAGAATGGGAGCGTCATACCCAAGAAGACTTAAAGCTGTAATCGCTGCCAAAGGTGCTTCAACAAAGTACTGAGTAAAGGGTCTGAGTACTTACAGAAATGTTATTTTTATACTTTTGTTATGTAATAAATGAGCAAAAAATGTCTAATCCTGTTTTTGCTTTGTTGTTATGTGTAGATTGGGGGGGGGGGGGACGACGACAATTTAATCAATTTTAGATGAAGGCTGTAACCTACCAGAACATCACAGCATATCATTTCTAAATCAAAGTGCATGTCAACTCTCCCTCTTCTGTAGCACCCAGCATAGTACCATATGCACTGCCAGAGGATCTCCCCTCCATTTTTCAACAGAAGTCTTGCCAACATCCACTCCAAAGGCCTGTGAAAGCCCTTCAAACAGTTCTCAAATACCAAGTAACTCAGACCATTTATTGGCCAACTTATTAAAAATAATTTATTCTGTTAAATTGATGTTTTTTCTGTCTTATGTGCTCCCCCGTTAACAAATCAGATGACAAAATAACTGGCTTTTTAATGTTAGTGGTCGCCACATTAACTATAGTGGTGTTTGTATAGCTAACTCTTCTAAATAAGGTCTGATCCAGATGGTCTCCTGACACTGGTGTACCCTCTGAACTATGATCTGAGTGGCTGTAGGCCTGAGCCTCAGCTCTCTCTGCCCTCCTATCCCAATACATTTTGTCTCTTCAGCATAGGAAAACTGTGAGAGCTTTCTTGTCTCCCTCACTGCTGAAATACAATTGCTATCTATTGCAGCATATTCAACCCTTTGTTTTAACATATTATACATGAGTAGTCCCCATCAATAATTTTAAACGGTCATATAAAAAGTCAACCTATGACACTGAAAGACATCAGCTGGTTGCCGCTATGGTTATGCAGGTGCACAATGGTAACACTGCCTGCCATCACTTATCCAGGTGCCAAAGACACAATCAAGACAATATGCTTTTAAGAGTCTATGACCTACATAACTCACTCATATACAAAGATTGTTTTATCATTCACTAAGGTCAGCGCAGATAGTGTATAAAAACAAAACAATTTATTACAATTAGGCTGAAAAAAAATCAAATAAACTACTTTACAAGTACAAATGTTTTCCATTGTTATTTACATTTTTTTTTTTTTTTTTTTTACATCAATACAAAATGACGTGAGAAAACAAGATACTTAATGTTTACAGTGTTTGTTACAATGGACTAAAGGAACGTGCATTATTTTCCATAGAATATCTGCAAAAGTCACATCCAGACTATTTTATTTGTGTATTGTTGTTTAACTGTGATACAATGACTATTGGTGTAGTTTGACATGGCAAGCTTAAATGAGCTAACTTATAAGGACACCTCTTTCAATGTTAAATTGGTACATTGAAAAAGGTTATGTGAATGAATGGTATGTGAATGAGGACTGAAATCTTCACTTATCCTTCTGGTAGGCAACGCAGCTGTAGTACTGATATGTAGCTACATTACTTGATCATGATATGATTGGTATGTTCTATATCTATAAACAACTAGGAAATTACAGACATAAAAAGGTAAGCACGAGGACAGTGTATGAATATACAAAACATTCAAATGAACATTCCCCCAAATTAGTGATGCACCAGCCCATAGGCTTCAGCCACGTAGTAACATGAATATATTCATCAATATAAAAAGGCATGAATATGCTTTTCAGATCTTTATTAGATGTTGGTGCAGGGGTAGGTTGCCTCCAGGGGTGACCTTCTGAAACAGTTACAAAACTGTTGTAGAAGATTAACACTCTTGAAGACATGCCATTCCTTTACATGGAGCAGTTCCTTTAGCCAGGTTAGATTAAACACAGCCACCTCAGTCAGGACTTCACCACTCTGCCAAAGTGAAAGCATCTCTTCATGTCATTGTGAGTGCATTTACACTGATGATATGGGCTCTTTGGCCTAGCTGAAAGGGGAGTGCAAACTATTCCTGTGGGCTCCTAGCTGCTGCCCCCGCTGGGCTTGGCCTGGTTCTTGCCCCTCATGGCCCCTCCGCGAGCCTGGCCCTTGGCTGGCTGCTGTAGTATAGGGGACTCGGCTGCAGCAGGCGCTTGGGCCTGCTGGGCCGGGCTGTGAGGAGAGGTGGTCTGGATCTGAGGCGAGGCGACTGCAGTCACCACCTGCTGCTGGAGAAGCTTCTGCTGAACCACCTGGGATGTGCCTGATGGGATCATCTGGACCTGGGGCTGGGCTGAGGACGCAGTCTGGGTCAAGGGCACAGTCTGGGAGTGGATCTGGTACGACACAACAAGAGGGTCACATTAGACAGACGACAACGTTACCAGACTATACTGCCCTCTTGGTAGCTATATTCACTGTCATGACATTTCACAAGAGTTTGAAGGGAATGATCAAAATGACAAAACGCACGAAAGCATTGTGCAATTTAAGCAAGCTGATTGGTATTTGAGTCACATGCATGGAAGACGTGAAAGGTCATGACGCACAGTAAGCAAAACCTGTTACTTCTCATTCCTTATGCCTCATAAGAATCCTGTATAATTCTGCCCTTCTGTTGGGGCATAGTGCTCTTACCTGCTGTGGAGGTGATACGATCTGCTGGATGTTGGCCACAGTGGATTGCCCCTGTACTATCTGGGGGAGCTTAGCCACCTAATATACAAGGGAAAACAGTTAGCGTTCCTCACACCTCTGGATAATGCCCTCTATACATGTATGACCCAGAACCTAAAGGCCAGTGGGTTGAAGTATCTGAGTAGTAAATGAGTGCATACCTGGATTTGCTGGGCCCCAGTGGGTTTTCCAGCCTGGGCGATGGAGGTAGTGAAGAACTGGGTCTTGATGCCAGTTTGGAGCTGGTTGGTGGCAGCATAGGTGACCTTCTGCTGCTGGGCGCCCTGGGGACTGTGCACTGTCACCTGCTGGGTGCCCAACTGAGGGAGAGGACAGAGCAGAACTAGGTTCACAACAAGATTCTTCTGACAAAAATGCATGGCAACTATTGACAGACTGGATTGTAGTTTCATAAGCGCCACTTTCAGTTCAGATTAGAAATGCACCACTGACCAGCCCATACCCTTATGGTAACAACAAGAGAACACGTAAATATTTGTCCCTTGAGCCGCACCTTCTGCTGCACAGTGGCCGGTCCTTGCTGTGGCTCCACTGCTTTCTGCTGGGCTGCTGCTGCCTGCACGGCTGCCTGCTGCTTCTTCATCTGGAGCAGCTGCTGCACCTGCATCTGGGGGAACGGGGGCGGCAACACCGGCCCACCTACAGGAGCAGAAGAGAAACATAGTGACTCGGGGACAGGACACCCTCAACCAACAGAGGGAGTGTGGGGGTATGTGTTTTTGTGCTAAGAGGGAAAGATTCTGAGTGCTTCAGTCTAATCAGTTGCTGAGAATAGGAGGGCTTCCCCACCTGTTTTCTGGGCCTGGCCAATGGCCACACTGATACCAGCCACAGAGACGGGCAGTGTGGTGACGCCAGCGGAGGAGACCACAGCGGGCACAGAGACTACAGGGGACTTAGTGAGGGTCACCTGGGCCGTCTGCCCTGGCTGGGCCTGGATCTGACCCTGGGTGGGCACCCGCGTCTGGGGTGGCAAAGACAAACACTGTTCTAAACACTGTTTCAATGGATCATTAATTCATTACGGTTACTTCTGGTAGATCATTATTCAAAATGGACACGTCTCAGCAGTGACATTGTGTGGCATTTACCAGTCTGAAAATAATAAAGCACAACAGTGGTACTAATCCCCTAGACCAGGCTACATACTGTAGAAAAAAAAACAAGAGCAGGGGATAAAGTTGGTCCTCACCAGTCTGGCCAGCTGCAAGTTGGCTACGGTGGAACCAGCCAGCACGGCCCCGGCTCTGGGAGCAGCAGCTACAGCAGCTAGCTGTGGGTTGGCCTGGGCTGCCTGGGGGTTAGCCAGCTGGACCTGAGAGGCCTGTTGGCCTGCCTGCTGCTGGCCCTGGGCTGCTGCCACTGCCACCTGCTGTGGAGACATCTGCATCTTCTGCTTGTGCATCTTCAGCAGCTCCTACAGTCAGAGAATGAGTTAAAGTCAAGTTATATCTCAAGTGCTTTAACATCTTAAGAATCTGGAATATAGTGCAGTGTGGTTCGCTGACTGATGAATTTTGCAATCCTACGTGAATCCAATTTAAGTGCATTCACATAGACTTGCAAAGTGTTAAACTTGCACTGCTTTGAGAAGGGGACTGAGCATCAGTAGCAGCAAATGCCAGGAGGCCATGCAGTGAATGAAGGGCTTCTATGTAGAGCACAATACCTGGGGTTTGCCCACAGCCTTAATGCCTTGTGGAGAGGAAGCCTGCTGTTGTTGCTGCTGCTGGAGCTGCTGCTGGCGGAGCATGTGGAGGTGGGCCTGGGTTATGGGCTTCCCCTGGGACAGCTGCATGCCTGTGGCTGGGGACAAAGAGGAAGAGGGGTCAGATCACAAAACCAGGCAACAGGGCACTTTAAGTATGTTGTATGTTTTCTTTGACAGGTTACTTTAAAGTTGGTGTTTTTTTTTTTTTAATTTAATTTTACCTTTATTTTACTAGGCAAGTGAGTTAAGAACACATTTTTATTTTCAATGACGGCCTAGGAACAGTGGGTTAACTGCCTGTTCAGGGGCAGAACGACAGATTTGTACCTTGTCAGCTCGGGGATTCGAACTTGCAACCTTTCGATTACTAGTCCAACTTTCTAACCACTAGGCTACCCTGCCTTAAAAGGTCTTTCTAAATTAATTTGATAGATTAATTGATTGATTGTTTGTATGTGTTCAGTATGAATAATGTGTCCAGTACCTGGTGTGACCTGAGTGACCAGGGAGCGGGTCTGAGACTGCACTGGGGTCAGAGTGGTGGACACCACCGCAGAGGCGGTCACCGGGGTAACAGCCCTGACACCCTGACCTGTAGCTATGGCGATCATCTCTCCAGGGGTGGCAGCGGCAGGTACGGCTCTCTGCTGGGAGTGGACCACCTGGGCTCCTGCTGCACCGGCAGGCTGGAGGGGGGACACAAACACAGGACATCATGTTAGACCAACAGTCAACACCTACTAGGACCATTCACTTCAGTCAGCAAGACTGAATATTTCTCAAACAATGGTGATTGGTGTGTTATAACAAAAACTGGGAAAGATTCCTTTGGAGTTGAGGGAAACAATAACAGGGTAAATACATGGAGTGACTTACAGACAGTGTGCCTGGTATGACTTGACCTGGTGATGCCAGCCGTTTGTTGGCCTGGAACGGACTTGGAGGAACTCCAGACACTGTGTTCACAATCACGTTCCCCGCTACGGTGCCTGAAAGGGACAAAAAGGAAATTATTTAATAAGTGATTATTTCATTACAGACCAAAAGTTTTGTAATGATCAATGACTGTGCCATGAAAACCCACCAGTTTGAATGGTCGCCCCTCCAGCAGCATTCTTAATGGCTCCAGCCTGAAATACACAAGCAACGTTCTCGTAAAAACATTTTCTTTCCCCAAAATAAATCTATATAGACAGCTCTTGGTCTGACATTGAAAAGGGTCTGGTTTTCCCCATTCTCACCAGGACAGTGGTGTTGGGTACAGCGGTAGCTCCAGTTGCTGCAGGGGCCTGGGGGACTCCCGGGGCCTGGGCTTGGCCTACAGCAGGAGCCCCAGCCTGGGGTTGGGCAGCACCGGCCACGGCCTGGGGGGCTCCAGCCTGCTGAGCTAGCTGCTGAGTCCTCTGCTGCTCTGCTAGGGCCTGGCAGGACACACAGACAGATAGGAATGTTGAAGATCATAGCACGAGCACTGTCACACTGCATACTTAGCCATTAATCCAAAACCAGAGAGAACATACAGTAACAGTACACACCTTCTTCTCCTTGGCAATCCTCTCAGCACGTTGTGATGCCACCTGAATGGGAGGGAGGGGCTTGTCGTAGCCGATCCCACTTTCTGCCAGGACGGAGGCATGTTTGGGGTTCTTCTGGAATGGGTTCATCCCCAGACTTTGAAGACGAAGCAAACATTCCATAGAGTTAATTGATAGTTGCACACTAAGCATGTTTATCAAGAGGCTGTCATCTCCCGTCTGGATTACTGCAACTCGCTGTTGGCTGGGCTCCCTGCCTGTGCCATTAAACCCCTACAACTCATCCAGAATGCCGCAGCCCGTCTGGTGTTCAACCTTCCCAAGTTCTCTCACGTCACCCCGCTCCTCCGCTCTCTCCACTGGCTTCCAGTTGGAGCTCGCATCCGCTACAAGACCATGGTGCTTGCCTACGGAGCTGTGAGGGGAACGGCACCGCAGTACCTCCAGGCTCTGATCAGGCCCTACACCCAAACAAGGGCACTGCGTTCATCCACCTCTGGCCTGCTTGCCTCCCTACCACTGAGGAAGTACAGTTCCCGCTCAGCCCAGTCAAAACTGTTCGCTGCTCTGGCCCCCCAATGGTGGAACAAACTCCCTCACGACGCCAGGACAGCAGAGCCAATCACCACCTTCCGGAGACACCTGAAACCCCACCTCTTCAAGGAATACCTAGGATAGGATAAGTAATCCTTCTCACCCCCCCCTTAAATGATTTAGATGCACTATTGTAAGTGGCTGTTCCACTGGATGTCAGAAGGTGAATTCACCAATTTGTAAGTCGCTCTGGATAAGAGCGTCTGCTAAATGACTTAAATGTAAATGTTAAATGTGATAAAACAACATGCATTACTTCATGCTACAGAGGAATGGTCATGTTGAGTGCTTACAGGGGTTTGATGGGGGGACTCCTCTTGCTGGCGATGATCTTCATGAGCTCAAAGCGGCTGTTGTAGAGCTGGATGTGTGTAGCGTTGTCATCCTGGGTGTAGATCTGACAGGTCCGGAGTGGCCGGCTGTTCTTAGACTGGGGAAGGAGAAAGGAGGGAAACTGGCCAATCAAGAGAGCTCTGTGAATCGAACAATATGACCACTGTAAAAGACAAGAGAGGGCAATGGACCTTGTATATGCTCTTGGTTTTCTTCTTGGGGTTCGCCTCATACACCAACTTAAACGAGTAACAAAAACGGGTTATGGGTTAATTATCTGAATACTCAAAACAACAGCTGCCATTCAGGACTTTAGTAGTCATGGCTGCTCACCTTGCCCTCCTCCCGGGGGATGATGACGTTCTCGTAGCGGTTGCGACACTGCTTGGGCGAGCGGTAGATCCGGCTGCAGGAGTTGACCACGTCGCTGACCAGGTCCCAGTTGGGCGTGTGGGCCGGAGACATGATGGTTAGGTTCAGAGGGAGCTCCAGGAGCTGCTTCAAAGCCTGCCGCGGACAGAGAGACGGGACACTTATTTCACTAACGGAACACATCATACTAACTTAACTACAACACATTTCACCACAATTACAAATAGCTTAGTTTCTAAGTATATTTTAGTTCACCTCATCTGAGAGTACCTAGCAAACGTACATTATGACAGACATTTCCACTGTGGGTAAAACAAGCCATTTCAGTAGAAGCCTTCTCAGTACCTGTAGCAGGGCCCAGTCTTCACTGATGAGCCACTCTGGGTTGTCCTGTCCGGCCTCCATGGCAGGTTTGACTAGCGAGGGCAGAGGCTTGGCGAAGGGCGCCTGCTGCTTCAGGGAGAAGTTCTTCTTTTGGTCCTTGCCCTCGCGGCGGACCTTGAGCATGCTGGCCTTCTCGAAGAGGGAGCGAGGAGGAATCACTGTCTCCCCATGACCCTTCTTCTTCTTCCTGCCTGCTGCGGAGCACAAGCACATGGGTTAGGACAGAGCTCACAAGTGCATCACACACACACACAATGTACCATACTGTAATGCTTGTTACAGAAATACAAAGCCTTACCCGAGGAGTCCATCTTGAGTCTCTTGTGCTCCTTGCGGATGTAGACAGGAGGCAGTTTGGACTCCGGCATGGGAGCAGAGTCGTACATCAGACAGATGACAGAGTCGATATAGATGTCGTTGTCATCCTGCGGTGGGGTAGGTGGAGTCCACAGCTGCAACCAGAACCATAGGTTAACATACAGCTGACAGGCTCATGAATCATATGAGGCTTCACTATGACATAGCTCAGGTACGGTCATGTCTTGCTCGTTCTGATAAGTCAGTTTTTTGTTGATTATGTGTGTATTGTTATTGTATTGCTAGATATTGCTGCGTTGTTAGAGCTAGAAACATAAACATTTCAATGCACCTGCGATAACATCTGCAAAACTGTGAACGTGACCAATACCCTTTGATTTGATGTCGACATTATGCGACTGACTTACCGGCATGATTTCCGTTTGGCCATCTTCTCCATCAAACACATACTCCTGTTGAAACAGAGACAAGAGCTAAGCTCCCATTACCACAGAGTAATAGGGTTAGAGGCAGAGAATCCCAGTGGAAAGAGGGGAACCGGCCAGGCAGAGACAGCAAGGGTGGTTCGTTGCTCCAGAGCCTTTCCGTTCACCTTCCCACTCCTGGGCCAGACTACACTCAATCATATGACCCACTGAAGAGATGAGTCTTCAGTAAAGACTTAAAGGTTGAGACCGAGTTTGCGTCTCTGACATGGGTAGGCAGACCGTTCCATAAAAATGGAGCTCTATAGGAGAAAGCCCTGCCTCCAGCTGTTTGCTTAGAAATTCTAGGGACAATTAGGAGGCCTGCGTCTTGTGACCGTAGCGTACGTGTAGGTATGTACGGCAGGACCAAATCAGAGAGATAGGTAGGAGCAAGCCCATGCAATGCTTTGTAGGTTAGCAGTAAAACCTTGAAATCAGCCCTTGCTTTGACAGGAAGCCAGTGTAGGGAGGCTAGCACTGGAGTAATATGATCAAATTTTTTGGTTCTAGTCAGGATTCTAGCAGCCGTATTTAGCACTAACTGAAGTTTATTTAGTGCTTTATCCGGGTAGCCGGAAAGTAGAGCATTGCAGTAGTCTAACCTAGAAGTGACAAAAGCATGGATTAATTTTTCTGCACAGAGTTACAATGGAAACTCACTACAGGCTCTGTTCTCTTATCTCAACACCGTGACCACCAGATGAGAGAGTGAAAGCCTACCATGTTGTAAGCATCCTCTCTGGTGTAGGTGAACAGGTTCTCCTCGTCCTCAATGATCATCCTCTCTGAGTCTTCAGCCTTCAGTTTCTGGAGGTGCTGCATCTCCCAGCCTCTCTTTGCACACAACAGTCGCTCCTGGAATTCACATTAGTCATGAAATAATTTTCAACATTGTTTTTAATTATGGTCTGGTGCTACTTGAGAATGCAAGGTCTTACGAGTTAGACATCCAGAGGTACTACTGAGAGGACTGTTTTGAGTCTTACCTTGGCAACATGTTCATCTTCACTGACATGAAGATACTCCAGGTATTGCAGCGCATATTTTTCTATCGGCGTCAGCTGATGGAGTATAAGTTTAAGACAATTCAGCTGTAGTTAAAACTGATGTGTTAGCTCCCTGGTATGTAGTCTACAAGACCATCCAGCTGTAGTTAAAACTGATGTGTTAGCTCCCTGGTATGTAGTCTACAAGACCATCCAGCTGTAGTTAAAACTGATGTGTTATCTCCCTGGTATGTAGTCTACAAGACCATCCAGCTGTAGTTAAAACTGATGTGTTATCTCCCTGGTATGTAGTCTACAAGACCATCCAGCTGTAGTTAAAACTGATGTGTTAGCTCCCTGGTATGTAGTCTACAACATACTGTAAGAAGGCATTTAATGACTGTTTATCACCTGGTCCATGACAGCACTGAGCTCCTCCAGCTGAGAGGGCTCTTCTTTGACTTGTGCCTCTTTCTCCAGGTCCTCCTCCTGACCCTCCTCCCCCTGCCACTCTGATGGTGGGGCATCCAGGCTGATGCTGTGAAGGGCCTGGATGTAGGGCCTGGCCACGCGGGGAGAGATTGCTTCAGAGGGAGACGGCTCCTGGTGCAGAACAACGAACTCCTCAACCTTCTCCCCAGAGCCGGTCTCCACCTCAAACAGGTCCTGGATGGTCCGCTGGACAGAAACACGGCATATGAAATAATTAAGTATGGGGTTTTAGTCAGAGTGGGGCTGGTGTCTGGTTGGTGTGAGGGTAAAATATCCTACCTGTGTGAGTGGGGCTGGTTGGAGTGAGGGTAAAAGATTCTACCTGTGTGAGTGGGGCTGGGGGCTGGTTGAAGGGAGGGTAAAAGATCCTACCTGTGTGAGTGGGGCTGGTTGGAGTGAGGGTAAAAGATTCTACCTGTGTGAGTGGGGCTGGTTGAAGGGAGGGTAAAAGATCCTACCTGTGTGAGTGGGGCTGGTTGGAGTGAGGGTAAAATATTCTACCTGTGTGAGTGGGGCTGGTTGAAGGGAGGGTAAAAGATCCTACCTGTGTGAGTGGGGCTGGTTGGAGTGAGGGTAAAAGATCCTACCTGTGTGAGTGGGGCTGGTTGGAGTGAGGGTAAAAGATTCTACCTGTGTGAGTGGGGCTGGTTGGAGTGAGGGTAAAAGATTCTACCTGTGTGAGTGGGGCTGGTTGGAGTGAGGGTAAAAGATTCTACCTGTGTGAGGAATGCCAGGGTGTAGTCAGTCCCCTGGGCAGCCACCTCTCTGATCAGATCCTTGGTGCCGTTCTTCAGCAGCTTCTCTTCAATGGAGTTCCCACTCTCCAGTCTGGGATACAAAATACCAAGTTACCAACTTCAAACTGACTAACATTCCAGTTAGTCATCCTGATATGGTATGTAGAGTTACAGTTGAAGTCAGAAGTTTACATACACTTAAGTTGGAGTCATTAAAACTCGTTTTTCAACCACTCCACAAATGTCTTGTCAACAAACTATAGTTTTGGCAAGTCGGTTAGGACATCTACTTGGTGCATGACACAAGTCATTTTTCCAACAACTGTTTACAGACAGATTATTTCACTTATAATTCCCTGTATCACAATTACAGTGGGTGAGAAGTTTACATACACTAAGTTGACTGTGCCTTTAAACAGCTTGGAAAAAGCCAGAAAAGTACACCTCCAATTGACTCAAATGATGTCAATTAGCCTATCAGAAGCTTCTAAAGCATTGACATCATTTGAGTCAATTGGAGGTGTACTTGTGGATGTATTTCAAGGCCTACCTTCAAACGCTGTGCCTCCTTGCTTGACATCATGGGAAAATCAAAAGAAATCAAGATCTCAGAAAAAAATGATAGCCCTTCATAAGTCTGGTTCATCCTTGAAAGCAATTTTCAAATGCCTGAAGGTACCAAAGATCGTACTTTTTGGAGAAATGTCCTCCGGACCGATGAAACAAAAATAGAACAGTTTTGCCATAATGACCATCGTAAAGTTTGGAGTAAAAAGGGGGAGGCTTGCAAGCCAAAGAACACCATCCCAACCATTAAGCACGGGGGTGGCAGCATCATGTTGTGGGGGTGCTTTTCTGTAGGAGGAAATGGCGCACTTCACAAAATAGATGGCATCATGATAAAGTAAAATTATGTGGATATATTGAAGCAACATCTCCAGACATCAGTCGGGAAGTTAAAGCTTGGTCGCAAATGGGTCTTCCAAATGGACAATGACCCCAAGCATACTTCCAAAGTTGTGGCAAAATGGCTAAAGGACAACAAAGTCAAGGTATTGTAGTGGCCATCACAAAGCCCTGACCTCAATCCTATTGAAAATTTGTGGGCAGAACTAAAAAAGCATGTCCGAGCAAGGAGGCCTACAAACCTGACTCAGTTACACCAGCTCTGTCAAGAGGAATGACATTTCACCTTCTTAAAATAAAGTGTTGATACTAACTGACCTAAGACAGT
This sequence comes from Oncorhynchus masou masou, assembly GCF_036934945.1. Taxonomy (NCBI): domain Eukaryota; kingdom Metazoa; phylum Chordata; class Actinopteri; order Salmoniformes; family Salmonidae; genus Oncorhynchus; species Oncorhynchus masou. Next base: position 34,629,075 of record NC_088236.1, on the reverse strand, counting down.
GAATGTCAGGAATTGTGAAAAACTGAGTTTCAATGTATTTGGCTATGGTGTATGTAAACTTCCGACTTCAACTGTATGGCAGAACATGTCTTTAGCCTGTCTGTTACCTATAGATGTGGATGTCCTTGAAGCGTCCGATCTTGTCGCACCACTCCTGGGTGCGGGCGTCCATGCTGGGGTTGAGGTCTGTGTCGTAGAATATAATGGTGTCTGCATCGAACACGGTCCCCACGGCCGAGCAGCAGCGGTTGGTCAGAATGCTACAGAACACCTGTCTGTTCCTGTTGAAGGTCTTCATATGCTCCTGATGGGAGGGAGGGAGATATCGTGAGAAACCGAGAGAGAGACAGATTAGTCCTAAGGAGAGGGCTTCAGAGTTGGATCCTATCCCAATACTCCAATTAAGATAATTGTATAGGTAGCATTACGTCTTGTGACCCTGATCAATACTAGCATCTAGCATCTACAAAACACATGGTATAGATGGTTGGAGAGGTCTAAATCCTACAAATTATAGTATGGTTTATGATAAGAGTATATGCTGCATCAGTGACTGGTGTGCTGAAACTGAGCAGTTCGTCACAACTATACTTTGTCTTTTAGACAAATGAAGACACGCTTCCTCTGCTTCAAATGTTACAAACCAAACACCTCCGGTATACTTCCCTCAGCTAACCGACAGAGAGACGGAAGGAGAATTAGACAAGAGGTCGGTTAGACAAGAGGCAGACACATCTGATTGGACAGCCAGAAAATAAAAATAGCGAGTGTAGCAGAAACAGGTTTTTCAGACAGAAAATGAAACGGCAAGTATAGCAGAAAAGTAAAAAGTACAGCACTAAAAAAGCCCAATAGCCCCATAGGTTCTCTAGAGTTGTCACTGTGTGCTTCTCTTAAGGCCCTAGGAGGAACAGAATCCAGTAGGGAGGGAAGAGAGCATAGTACTCTGTCCCCTTATAGTGCCAGAACACTGCACTGAATCAAGAGGTCCCAGTGTTAGACAGGGAGAAACAGAAAGAGAAGCAGGGCTGTCACTGAGTGAGTGAACTACAATTAACCCTAGTCATGCAACACAATAGAAGTCTCTGTGTGTGAACTCACTATAACACAGGCACCATAACTGGTGCAGCGGATGACTTCCTTGGTACAAAGGTGTTTTACCTGGCGTTCCTCTGTGGTCAGGCTCTCGTCCACGCGGATGTATGTGAGCTGCCGGTGGTCCAGGAAGGCCTCCAGGATGTCCAGCATCTTCACCATCTGTGTGAAGATGAGGACTCGATGATTCTCCGACCTCAGCTTCTGGAGCAGAATGGCCAGGGCCTCAAGTTTACCTTCGGCGGGGGAAAAAAAGAAGCTCATTTTTGCGTAATTCTAACAATGTGTGCAGCCCACGCACCAAATGGACTACCTATGTTGAGCCAGGCTTATAGGAGAGCCTAGAGCCCTGGCACACAAAGCTAAATATAGTCTTATGCTGAGCTCACCTGAGTCCATCTGCATGAGCTGCAGGTCAGGGAACTGGAGTTGGTGTCCAGAGGCCAGGCGGTGGATCTCTGTGCTGTAGGGGGCTGCAGCCTCCCGAAGCCTGCGACTGATCGACTTCTGCTCCAGGCTGTAGGGAGCTGGGGGATTGGCTGCATACAGGTGAGGGGGAGGAGCTACTGCGACAGGGACAACACATGATAACCTAAAGAGAGGAGAGTTTTTAATGACTGTAAGAAATACAAAAGGCTATATGAACTCAAGTAGGCTTTAACTCAATTCACTATACGTAAACATAACTATACTTTGAACCAGGGTGATCACGTCCATCCTGAAATAAAAGTTTAATCTGACAGTGATGTGAGGTGATTGACCATCGTGGGAAGTTGGATACCTGCTGACTAGGTGGCTGCCGGCATCCTGGCGGTGTGTGGAGGAGAGCAGGGCAGACTGGAGGTGTGTGGTGGTGGCCACAGGGGTCCTCTGGGCCCTGAGGCAGCTGTCCCTGCCCACCCACCTCCAGCCCCTGGGGCTCAGGGCAGAATGAGGAGCCCCTGGGGTCACAGAACAGGCTTGGAGCAGGTCAGCCCCGTACAGGACACTGCGGCCACAGCGCCGCTCGTTGGAACTGAACAGGCGGCTCAGACGCTCCTTCAGCAGACGACTCCTCTCCTCTGACGACTCCTTGTACATGACACACAAGAACGGCATCATAGTGACATTTCATCGTGTTGGTGAGAATATGGATCATGGGACTATAGAAATAGGTATGTAGTTTCGTTTCATTTTCTACTGTGTTTTACCGGTGCCAGTTCTACCTACCTGAGGGGCAATAGGAGCAGCAGGAGCTGGCTTGACGCTCACCCCTGAGGCTGAAACTTTACAAGTAAAGGGAGAAAGACCAAGGCCATTACGGCACAACCACTGTCAGAAAGGTGACTATAGAGTTGTAAGCCATGACAGCAGAGACAGTGATGTAATTCTTCAGGCACCAGCTGCATTATTCACAGTTGAAGGTGGATGGCTTACCTTGGTGGGTTGGGGGGGATGGGGTGCCAGGTGTGGGGGAGGAGTTGGAGACGGGTACAGCTTGAGGTACCGTCTGCATGAGCATGGAGCCCTGAGGCCGGAGGATCTGCTGACCGGGGGCCGACACTATCTGCAGGATATTACCTGTACCACCACACAACCAGGCACACAGACAACACGGAAACCTTCAAACAGCTATTTCGGGTAATAACCATTTAATTTCATCACTCTCTAAGTAAAAATGTCTATACATGTAACATCGGTTATCCAACTCTAAATATTTATATGATTTGGAATAAATTACATGGCAGAGAGAAAAGTAACATTTGTTGCAAGTGATTGCAATATATTGAAGGGAAAGAGAGGTAATAAGGAGAGTATGAAATGTTGGGTGTACATTACCGAGTGTACCTTGGAGCTGCAAGGGCTGCCCTGTGGTGAGCTGTCGGAGCTGGCTGGGGGACAAGGTGAACTTGTTGCCCTGGAACTGCAGCGTGACGGGGGTCTCAGGCTGGGAGATCCGGTTCTGACTGCCTGCTATGGATGCCAGCTGGGCTATTTTCACCACATCTCCACCTTTAGGAGGGAAGACACACACACACACACACACACACACACACACACACACACACACACACACACACACACACACACACACACACACACACACACACACACACACACACACACACACCTCTAGTCAAATAACACCACAGACCAAAAGAGGACTGCTGTCAGAAACAGTCTAACAGTGCATCACCAAAAAGACAAAATAAAAGACATGTTTGATATTTCAGTTAGTTGAAGGGTGAGGGGGACTAGACATGCAGATCCAGGGTGGGTTAATGAGTGGGACGAGCGTAGGTAGCTGCACTCCACAACACCAGAATCATTGTGGTTGCTAATCTCTATCAGAACCTGAGGGGGAAATTTAAAAAAAAAAGAACAAGTCATCTTCAGGTGCCACTGCTTTTTTCAGTTAAAGTGGCTTGCACTTAACTGCTTTTTCAACAACAACACCTATTGCAGGCATGCAATTACACGATGCACCTTTATCCAAATGATTGCCCAAAAAGACCTGTATGCTCTTTTAAAGATACATTTTTTGGCAATAATAGTTTTAAATGCTATAATTTCTGAGTTGTGTGTTTGAGTTACTATTGAAAAGGTAACCGTGTGTGTTCACACTGGGGGTAAGGACCGGCCTGAGGTCAGCAGTATGTGCGACCATTTACACATGCTTAGCAGTGCACACCTTCAGAGTAGAGGTCGACCAATTAATTAGGGTCGATTTCAAGTTTTTATAACATTCGGAAATCTGAATTTTTGGACACCAATTTGGCCGTTTTTTTCTTCTTACACATTTATTTAATCTTTATTTAACCAGGCAAGTCAGTTAAGAACACATTCTTATTTTCAATGACGGCCTAGGAACGGTGGGTTTACTGCCTGTTCAGGGGCAGAACGACAGATTTTTACCTTGTCAGCTCGGGGATTGAATCTTGCAACCTTAAAGTTAACTAGTCAGTTAACTAGCTCTAACCACCTGACATTGCACTCCACGAGGAGCCTGCCTGTTACGCGAATGCAGTAAGCCAAGGTAAGTTGCTAGCTAGCATTAAACTTATCATATAAAAAACAATCAATCAATCATAATCACTTGTTAACTACACATGGTTGATGATATTACTAGTTTATCTAGCGGGTCCTGCGTTGCATATAATAGATGCGGTGCGTATTCGTGAAAAAGGACTGTCATTGCTCCAATGTGTACCTAACCATAAACATCAATGCCTTTCTTAAAATCAATACACAAGTATATATTTTTAAAGATGCACATTTAGCTAAAATAAATCCAGGTTAGCAGGCAATATTAACTAGGTGAAATTGTGTCAATTGTGTCTGCATTGCACGCAGAGTCAGTGTATATGCAACAGTTTGGGCCGCCTAACTTGCCAGAATTTTACGTAATTATGACATAACATTGAAGGTTGTGCAATTTAACAGGAATATTTAGACTTATGAATGCCACCCGTTAGATAAAATATGGAACGGTTCCGTATTTCACTGAAAGAATAAATGTCTTGTTTTCGAGATGATACTTTCCGGATTCGACCATATTAATGAGACCAAAGGCTCCTATTTTTGTGTGTTATTATGTTATAATTAAGTGATTTGATAGGGCAGTCTGACTGAGCGGTGGTAGACACCAGCAGGCTCGTAAGCATTCATTCAAACAGCACATTCGTGCATTTTGCCAGCAGCTCTTTGTTGTGCTTGAAGCATTGCGCTGTTTATGACTTCAAGCCTATCAACTCCCGAGATTAGGCTGGTGTAACCGATGTGGAATGGCTAGCTAGTTAGCGGGGTGCGCGCTAATAGCGTTTCAAACGTCACTCGCCCTGAGACTTGGAGTAGTTGTTCCCCTTGCTCTGCATGGGTAACGCTGCTTCGAAGGTGGCTGTTGTCGATGTGTTCCTGGATAGAGCCCAGGTAGGAGCGAGGAGAGAGTCGGAAGCTATACTGTTACACTGGCAATACTAAAGTGCCTATAAGAACATCCAATAGTCAAAGGTTAATGAAATACAAATGGTAGTCCTATAATTCCTATAATAACTACAACCTAAAACTTCTAACCTGGAAATATTGAAGACTCATGTTAAAAGGAACCACCAGCTTTCATATGTTCTCATGTTCTGAGCAAGGAACTTAAACGTTAGCTTTCTTACATGGCACATATTGCACTTTTACTTTCTTCTCCAACACTTTTGCATTATTTAAACCAAATTGAATATGTTTCATTATTTATTTGAGTCTAAATAGATTTTATTGATTAAGTGAATTGATTAAGTTTTTTTTATTGATTAAGTGAAAATAAGTGTTCATTCAGTATTGTTGTAATTGTCATTGTTACAACTAAAATAAAATACATTTTTTATGTAAATCGGCTGGTTAATCGGTATCGGCTTTTTTTTGGTCCTCCAATAATCGGTATCGGCGTTGGAAAATCATTATCGGTCGACCTCTACTTCAGAGTCAAAATAAACCAGAAAAGACGACATCAACAAACAGAGGAACCAAAGATTTAGGATCCCTTCCTGCAGAGGCAAAATATTAGTAAAATAGGAGAACCAATATTTAGGGGCGGGGGAATATAATTTTAAAACAGTCTTGTGTGGTCTATCATGGCAGCAGACGTTGGGTTGTGGACATGCAGGTTTCAGAAGAGATACTGAGGGGGCTGTTTGGGGATGCTGCTGACGTGGCTGAAGTTCTCATTTTTAAAGTGCCTTTTATCTTCACTCAGTGATACGCTGCAGTAAAATAGGACAATGGAAATGCCATAGCTGTAAACCTGAATATGTTTTCTACCTTTAAAACTATATCAAACAATACTGTTAACATGACAATAATATTCTAATACTATAATTCCACAATGACATAGATTTTTGTATTTACACAGAAAGAAGTGCTGTTTCTTTAAAAGCCAAGACCCAAACACACATCAGCAGTGTCCCAGAGAGAGAGAGGCCTGTTGTCAGAGCAGCCCTATCTGTTGAGCCGAAAGTGGAGGGAAACGTTGGAGGGAGGGGGCCACTTACTAGGCAACCTTGCCTGGGCCTGGGACGTTAGAACCAGCCTCTGTGGAACCAGGCTGGGCTGGATGGCATGGGTGGGGCCTAGGGATGGCCTGTGGACCTGGACAATGCCAGGCAGAGTGGGCTGGGCTGCACCACACAGAGCCTGGCCCAGGGCCACAGTCCCCACCACATGCTGGCCAGTGGCAGCGCTCCCAGAGGAGCCTACAGCAGACCCAGTGGTGCCGGTGGCTGCAGAGGTAGTCTGGACTTTCTGAATAGCCGTCCCAGCCACTGTGAAGTACAAGGGGGTTTGGAATGGGCTAACTGTTAGGAAGGGACTGGAACAACGCGTCAGTTAATTCAACAGCACAACCCGAGGGTGGTGGGTCCATCACATAGGTTTGGTTTATACCAGTCTGGGATAGATAGGTCCAGAACAGGGATGGGCAACTGGCAGACCCCCCTTTGTAGGCCCGCAGATCAATTTCCAATTATTATAATATTTTGATTAAGGAACTCAGTCGGGTGTCTCAGCGTACTGTGGAGAGTTAGAATAGTATAATACACAAAGTGCAAGTTGAAAATGTGGTTGTGAATCAGCAGTTATGTCAGTCACTGACAGTCAAATAAGTAGCCCATGTCAGTAAAATGTGTTGACTTGGAGGAAATTACCTATAAAACTACACATTTTTCTCTCCGCCATCATGGCAAAATGAGTAGAATTGCGTGAGATGAGTTAAAAAATGTCTAAATCTTCTCTCCGCTCCATAGCAAAATATGTAAAATTGCAGCAAACTTGTTTTAAAAATGTGTAGATTTGCAGGAAATCTCACCTTACCTTTTTTCCCTCTTCACTGTCAAAGAGGCACCTAAAATATGTTGCTTGCAAAATTTCACTTAGTGTCCCCAAACAGTTAGGGCCGGCTCTGACCTCACACCCGCGAGCCACGGCATCCCCTCATGGAGAGTTCCCATTTTTGATGGCCCCCACCCCCATCAAAGTTGCCCATCCCTGGTTTAGAGTCAAAAGAGGATGTCAATATAATAACATATTCACCTTCGACTTCCCTGCTTCAGAATACATTTGGAGCAGTAAAATGTTTTGTAGATTTTTTTCCAAAATGACGTTGATGACCCCATCTTTTAAAGTTACACGTGCATAAACCAGACAATTTCAAAATGTAAACGGCAGTAATGACACAATATGCAGTTAGTTTAATTAACTTCACTAAAATGCAGTTTTTAGTGTCATGACAGACTAAAACCACACATGCCATTACATGGTAGTATCATGCGATTATCTGTGTGATACACACTGCAAAAATACTGTAAATAATCAACTGCAATTATCAAAACACATTAAGATAAATGTTTGATTTACGTCAAGTTATTCAACTTGAAAACAGTGTGAACCCCTGTGCATACCAAGGTGCACCCTTGTTATAGGGATCTATAGTGAGGTCTTACCCTGTGTGGCGGTAGTGGTCTGGGCTGACTGAGGGGCGGTGGAGGTGTCGGGGGTAGTGGTGGCTGGAGGACGCTGCTGACCCACAGTACTACTCATGGGCACTAGACGACCCTCTGGCTTGGTACCATACTGCACTGGCTGGAACAACCTGTCAATCAAATTATAGATTCAATGAAAAGGTCAAGCAAGTCAGCCTAGCGCTGTGAGAATTCAAAAATATACTTCATTCGGCATTTTAGTCAGAAACAGAATGTAATCATCCATGCCATGTGGTGTGTTTTATGGTTTCCATGTGATGTGAAAGGCAGCGCACAGACCTCATGGGTTTGATCTTGCAGGGCTTGGGCCTGGCCGGTGGGTCCGGGGTTCTGTGGAGCTCCTCGATCAGCTGACGGGTGACTTTGAGTTTGGGTAGAACCTCCTCCGTCTCGTAGCGCGTCAGTCTGTTCTCATTACTGATCAGGTCAAACAGGGACAGGTCCAAGCTCTAGAAAAGGACAAAAGGAAAGTGTGTTCTGAATGTAGGTGGAGACTAAGTTGTCAGATAAAGACCTAGAGATAAATCACAACCAATCTAATTAATTTCATTCTACATCATTCAGGTGAGCAGTACTAATGAAATAAAATAATCGGAATAAAAACCCTCAGGAGTTTTTAACTGTGTGGTACTGGCACTCTCCTAGTCCTACCGTGCGTTGGTCCTTCTGCAGGGCTCCCAGCACCAGGGAAGGGGTGTTGTACTGCAGAGACAAACATACGTAGGAGCTGCTGGTCTCCCTGATGTTTACCAGGTCTGGGTGGTTACAGATCCTCTGCAGCTGCAGCAGCACCTGCAGCACACTCACAAAATGACCCGGCTTCAACGCCTCCTGGGCTCTAGGGGCAGACAGAACAAAACATTCAGAAACAGGGCAAGTGAATTTAACATCTGTGCAACCATGCTCTGTTAATAACCAAAGAATCATCATGCATTTCTACCGTTGAACCTGTGCTCAAATATTCAGTCTACAAGAATAGGACAAAATGCAATCAGGTTGTCCATACATTAGGCTGAGGAACTGTGGTGTCTGGAGGCCCGACTCACCCTGGCTGAGTGAGGATATCTTCATACATGCTCCTCTGTCTGCTGGACAGGCGACACTTGAGGATGTGTTCATACTTCTTAGGGAGCTGCTTCTCCACGTCCCTCTTACAGCGCCTCAGAATGAAGGGTTGGATCATCTGGAGAGGAGAGGAGAAAGGATGTCAGATCAATTGGTAACTAGGTATGAACAGCTATGCCCTGGTAAATGGGAATCATACTGACCACCAATGTTAAGCAAGATGTCTTCTTTAATGATGAAACACACACATTAGGAATGATAAACAACTTCACACCACAACTAAACTGCCATCGAGATCCATGAAATCAGTGACTATTGACAACCTCTAAACACACAAGGATTAGAAAGATGAGCGTTTGGTTGTACCCCTACTGACCCTGTGTAGGCGAATGACCAGTTTGTGGCAGTAGTCCTGGTTCTGGTCTGTGCCTGGCTTGACAGGGAAGTCTGTGTAGGGTCTGGTGATGCCTGGCAGGAGGAAGTGGATCATGGTCCACAGCTCCTTCAGTGTGTTGTGTAGTGGAGTGTTGATCAGGAGGATCCTCTGCTGACTGGAAACACAAACCACAACAACACATCATCAGTTTTAGTTGTTTCTCTTAGTCACAAACAATTTAAAATGCATGGAAAACCACAAGGTAAAAAAATAATACATTTCAGAGTTTAGCCTTCATTTCATGCTAAGTAAGCTGTCACGGAAAAGCCCTCGGCAGACCAGTATGTGATTGGGTGTAACCACAGAGCTAATCTAAAATAAGAGTTGTTCACCTCTTGAGAGCAAAGATGGTTTCCCAGTGTTTCTCAGACATGTTCTTAATGAGCTGCACCTCATCCAGGACCAGGTGTTTCCACCTCCTTCTCAGGAAGTGGCTCTGGTCCTTCAGCAGCAGCTTGTAGGACGTCACACACACATGGAAGCTATTGGCCTCCGCCCACCACTGGAGACACATCAACAATACGACAAGTTACAGACAGACAAATGCAAACGGGTATACAAGGGCATTTGAAATAAGACAAACAGAGAAGAAAATTTACATCTTTATGGCACTGTATTCATGAGAAGTGTCCATGGTTTACTGTGTCACATTTGGTGCTGCTGTCCTGCCCAAAGCCTCTCTGCTGGAATGGATCTCATGGGTCTGTCTATTGAAAAAGGTCCTATTGAAAAAGATCATTAGTAGTTACCCTTCTCTTTGCTCTGCATTCATGTCTGTTGCCAAGGTAGAGGAGGATCTTGAGGCCAGGACACCAGCGTTTAAACTCCATCTCCCAGCTCAGCATCTTACACGTCCTCACCACAACTAGGTGGGGGCCCCAGATACCTACATTTAAAAAAATTCAAATAAGTCTACATACATGGTTACATACAGAAACGTAAAAGAAGCATTGAATAACCTATTTCAGCATTAGGTTAGATTACCCTCTTGACAGGCCAGATGGGCCAGGTAGGCCACAATCTGCACGGTCTTGCCCAGTGCAGTCTCGTCTGCTAGGATGCCATTGAGGTGTTTCTTGTGGAGGCTGGCGAGCCAGTCCACTCCGATCTGCTGGTACTCACGCAGTGATCCGTGCAGCAGGAAAGGAGCCTGGCTGCGGACCTGAGATACATAGCAAAGGGTCATAATGATTCCCTTTTTGTATATAGTAACCCACTAACTGTCCTCTTAACTGTAGATTAAGTTTATAAGCAATTTTGTTATTTCATTAATCTTGCCAAATTCCTCTCATTCTCAAAATGGTTATATGACACCCAACAGTGAACCACTGGGTCAGTGTGAGGCTGAGATGTGAGGACTCACAGAAGAGGTGGTCCTGGCACTACCCTTGGGTAGGATGAGTTCCGTGGCGGCTGCCACCTCTGCTATGTCCTTCTTAGGCTTCCCGTCAGCACCAGGGGGACAGGCCTTGTCAGAACCTCGATACTGGTCCACACTGAGCAGAGAGTCTATCACTACAGCCTCGTGGGGGCTGTCCAGAAAGGACTCCATCTCTGAGATGGAACAATAACCACATCAGCACTACAGAGAGAACACCACCCGTCCACAAATCCTTATGCTTTGAAACATCATCTTGGCATATCAACAATCACACGGCACCGAGCAAGACGGGTACACAGAGATGGAGTTACATGTAGCGTTTAAGTGTACCTTCAGTCTCCTCCCGGTCCTCCTCATCACTTGGTGGGGCAGGCTGGGGCCAGTCAAAGTTGTCAGTGTAGGCACCAGCATACTGTTTCACCAACGCATCCAGAGGCATCTCAGCTGAGAACGGTACAAGACAGAGAGGAAAGGCTCAGCATAGACAAAACCCAAGGGGCACTTATAAACAGAAAGAAAACACCATTAAATAAAGGTCATCGGGCTAAATCCATCACTGGTTCTGGTGAGAAAAAGGCGTGTCATGCTGACCATCCTTAGCCAGATCGGCCAACTCTGCCCTCTGATCAGCTGTCACCTCCATGGCTTCCTGCTCCTCTATGGTGCTCTCCTCATCCTGAACTGTAAGAGAGAACACAGCCATAGACAAGTTACAGGATAACTTGTGCTCAAACAACTGTTCAATGCAAGAGGGTACCTGTTGGCACCCACCTGCTCAAAGCCTAAACAAAATGACATCTATACTGAACACAAATATAAATGAAACAATTTCAACGATCTTTCTGAGTTACAGTTCATATAAGGAAATCAGAATTGAAATAAATTCATTAGGCCCTAATCTATGAATTTTGTATGACTGGACAGGCGCACCCACTTGGGAGCCAGGCTCACTCACTGGGAGCCAGGCCCAGCCAATCAGAATGAGTTTTTCCCCACAAAAGGGCTTTATTACAGACATAAATACTCCTCAGTTTCATCAACTGTCCGGGTGGCTGGTCTCAGACGATCCCGCAGGTGAAGAAGCCGGATGTGGAGGTCCTGGGCTGGCGTGGTTACACGTGGTCTGCGGTTGTGAAGCCGGTTGGATATACTGCCAAATTCTCTAAAACAACGTTGGAGGCGGCTTATGGTAGAGAAATTAACATTCTATTCTCTGGTAACAGCTATGTTGGACATTCCTGGAGTCAGCATGCCAATTGCACACTCATTCAAAACTTGACACATCTGTGGCATTGTGTTGTGTGACAAAACTGCACATTTTAGAGTGGCCTTTTATTGTCCCCAGCACAAGGTGCACCTATGTAATGATCATGCTGTTTAATCAGCTCCTTGATATGCCACACCTGTCAGGTGGAAGGATTATTTTGGCAATGGAGAATTGCTCACAAACAGGGATGTAAACACATTTGAGAGAATAAGCTTTTTGTGCATATGGACAATTTCTGGGATCTTTTATTTCAGCTCATGAAACATGTGACTAACACTTTACATGTTGGGTTTATATTTTTGTTCAGTATATTTTTGACACATACCTTCTTCAGCCAATGAAGTGCTGGACTTTCGCTTCCTTGATGACATAGTGGGTTCCTGTGAATAAGATTTTAAATAAGTGTCATACCACCCCCCAAAAATATTAGATTATGTCTGGATAATTTGGACAAGAGCCAGGAAGTCAATGCAGCACCTACGTCTTTTTCAGCTTTATCTGCTGTCGACTGAGTAGGTTGAACATCTTGTCCTGTGACACAAGGAACAACCAATATATTCAATAGATATATGAAAGTTAGCTTGTAGTAAAACCATTTCAAAAGGCTCTTAAATAAACTCCTTACTCGATGCTCTCTGCAGGCTGAGCATTTTCAGTCTCTTCTCATAAATCTCAAACTGTAGTTTTATTTCCACAACCTGAGAGAAACCAAATGGAACAAATTAATTAGGATGGACAGAGTGTATCACACTCTTGAAATTATTAAGGACAACAATGGAACAGTTCACATCAAGAGAAACTCACCTGCTCAATGTTGGACCAGAAGAACTCCACCTCTCTAGCGATGGTGCTAGCAATGTGACGAAGCCTCAGTTCTTCCTCTTTCTTGAACTTCGCTTCCATTTTCTTCTGCTCATCATGGTAACGGGAACAGGTGCGAACCAGCTGGGGAATGGGGAATATGTCATATGCAGTTATGATCGTGTACCGAAATCTTAACAACGACAGTACTGCAGTAACAGTACACCAAGAGGACTATGTCATCATACCTTCTTGGCAGCAGCCATCTTCCACCTCCTCTCCTGGGCAAAGTCAGCTGCCATCCACTGCATCTCCTCCAGTAGGTAGTCCCAGTGGGACTTGGGCCGAGAGGACTCCATGAGCTTGGGCAGCCTGCTGGCTGACCACTGGCCCTCTTTCCTCAGCTCAGAGATACGCTGGTGCACCTGGCTCTCCTGGGGGGTCAGAGGTCACATCATGAGCAGTCTGAACACTAAAGCACCTGATCAGTCTGAACATAAAAGCACCTGAACAGTATGAAACACAGTCTGAACACAAAAGCTCTTGCAGAGTCATAGGTTTTTCTGAACCAACTCCTCACCAGTTTGGTCTGCTCAGCTTGTTTGTCCTGTGAGCTCCCTTCTGATGACTGCATACCTGAGCCCTGAACAAAGCCACCCATTTTGATAGTGGAAGTGCTGTTGGGCCCGGCCAGTTTGGACTGTGTGGCAGGGGTGATGTTGGACCCGGGGTGGCGGAGGGGGCTAATGGTGTGGGGGAGGGGAGTGAGTTGGGAACATTGAGGGGGGCAGGAGACATGGAGGGGTTAGACAGGGAGTTGATCATCATTCTTTGGCCAGGTTGGTTGGACTCTGCTCCAGGACGAGCAAGAGCCACAGTCTGATCAAGGGAGAAGAGAGAAGGCAAACTGTTGATCTACAAACCAATGAACAAACCAAAAACATGCAATGTTTGGAAGTTACCCTTTGGACTCACCGCCTGTCCTGGCTGCAGCATGGGCTGAGGCTGCTGTAGCTGCTGAGCCTGCATCTGGAGGTGAAGGCCAGACTGCATCTGCTGCTGGAGCTGTGTGTGGTGGTTTACTGGAGCCATGATGGGGCCGGCCCCCTGCACTTTCACCTGGGCCTGAAGCAGGTTGGTGGCCTGGGCTGAGCTATCCAACAGCTGTGACTGCTGAGATAGAGCCATGGGCAGGCCTGCCATGGGGAGGGCGCCCTGTGGGAGGCGACCTGGCAGCTGGGGGGGAGGGGTGTGCAGGCTGGCAGCGTTCTGCACCGGAGGCCCTTTAGACGGGTCATAGAGCGGCTGGTTTTGCTTCTGCCCGGGGATCTGAACCGACTGTGGGTTGGGGGGCATCCCGCCTGGTGCACAGTAACCAAGTCATAAGGAAAACAAGGAAAGGAGCAGAGAGAGGGAAAGAATAACAAGGTGTGGCTGTGAGTTACTGTTTCTCTGTCCATACCAATCCTGCTCTCTCTAAAATAATGGCCTGTTAAAAACACTACACTCTGCACTGGACTGAGATTCAGGTGAGCACTAAAGGGGGACTGAGCAGTACTCAGGCCAAAGGGCATTTTGTGCCTCATTCTTAAGCCAATATATTTCAGTACTGACTGAACGTGATCATCTGATTCTAAAACGATAGTGTTTACTGCTCCATCTATGGTACCAGCGACCCAGAACGTCTCAATTGGATGTACTATGAGTCAACAGCAGTGTATTTCTTACTGTTGACGAAGAGAGAACATTCATGAAAATTATAAAGAACAATGGTTACAGAAGAAACAAATCAATGTGATCATCTACATGTCCTTCAAATAAAATACTACTTTTGTTAATGCAAAAATAAAAACATTATCTTTAAAATGTTAAGAGAAGAGAATGTGATTAAAACAGCAGAAATAATCATGCATAAACAGTTTCAGCAGAGGGACTGAGAAGAAAGGGTTCAAAATCAAATGAAACAGAAAATATTGAAAATAGAAAACAGAGGGGAAGAAAAAAGAAAATAAATTGAGCAATCACCATCACAAAAACACCATATGTTCAGCATGCATGAAGCAATGTCATGCCGAGCTGGAATGCTGGCAAATACTTGCCTCGAGTTTTGTGGTCAGAGACCATAGCAAAGCAAAGCAAAGGAGTGAGCAGGAGGACACACATGTGATCTTGCAGACAGCAGGGCTGAGCGGAGCTGTGCACACAGACTGAGCAGCACCTGTCTTACCTCCCTGACCATCACACATCATCCCCTAGACCACATCAACACCTGGCCCTGACATACACCACGCCAACCTGTGACATGTCATGACTGCATCAAGCTTCCTCCATACGGCTCCCCTCCTTCCTACTACAACTGGGGGAAAGAGGCCAAGTCAGAACGGTATGCCATGGAAACAGATGGGGGAATCCAACAAAGGATGAGCATGATGGAACAAGAAAAGGAAACAACGGATGCTCTTGATGACTAATAACTGAATTTAGTATTGAAATGCATTGTGAATCCATGTTGACAATGCAATGACGGACAACGGAGAGGGAGGGAGGTGCAGGAGACAGAGGGATGAGAATGATGAGTATAAAAAAGGAAGAACAAAAAAGCAATCACCGAATGAGCAAACATGCCCCACTGGAAAGATACATTTGGTTTTTTCCCAGGGTTCCTCCTGTCTTACTTTCCGTGATCCGCTTGTGAATTAGCCAAAGCTCCAACGGCACAGGAAAGTCCGTCCAAACAGACGCTCGAGAAGAACACATTTGACAATAGAAATGGATGGAGACGGATGATCAATAAAACATAAAAGTCAAATCATAAGACATGGCATCTTCCCAGTGAGGCTACTCCTTTCTTCAGACTTTTTTTTTTCTTCTTCCCCATTTTATCCCTTGTTCTAGAGAGAGAGAGAGAGTGCTGGGAGACCTATGCCTGAACTTCCTGGGGTGTCTGTCCAGCGGATGGATGAAGATCACTTTGTTGATGCTGCTTTGAGGTTTCGTTGGAGACAATGGGACGCTGTTGGAATTCAGTTTGTCTCATAAGATTGATGACACGTCCAGCAGCATTGAACAGAACACATAACGGCCTGGTAGTAGCACTCCTACCTTGCGCTGTCGGCATAAGCTGCTGGAGTGGAACGCCAGGTGATCCTAAAACACCAGGATGCTGGAAAATCATTCTATGGCGACCAACTTCAATCCGGGACCTCTTAGCCTGATCTGGGATTTAAAACACACAATACCCTCATAACGAGAAAAAGACACTCTGCAAACAGCAATTACTTTCTGTACACCATACAGACCACCTCTCCTTCCTCGGGTTAAGACTTCTACACACAGCGCTAGTAGAAGATGCCAAATATCTAAAAGCAGAAGCAATTTGAGGTAAGAAAACAAAACAAAAAACAACAACAAAAAGAACGAAAAGGGGGAGGAAACAAACCAACAAAAAGGCCACGGGAGTGTGCTGTCATTGCCCTACCTGCGTGTGCCATTGCCTGTTGCCTCTTAAAGGCATCCATATCTCCTGGGTTTGTCATGCTGCCTGATGCTCCCAGGTGGACCTGAGGAGACATATCCAAGGGTTAACAAGAGCTTGGATACAAGAGATCAAAAATGGTCTTCCAAGAGATAAAAAAGGAAACATTTAAAACAACGATAAATCCGTTCCATCCGCTCTGGTTATAGAGGTTGCAGTCACTTGGTGCCCCCATCACCGTTCTTCACCTGGAACTGCTGCTGGGAAGAGAATGCTGCTGAAACATTGGGTGGAAGCTGTGTAGCTATGGCAACTGGTGTCCCCGCCTGTCCATCCTTTCCAGTGACAACCTTGACCTGGGAGTGGCACAGAGATTTGAACTAGATTCATGTAGTTCAGGATAACAAGTCGAGGGGTTCTGAATATAGGACTTTAAAACACAATACAACAAGATATCAATCAATTCTGTAACGGTACCTCGTCATTGATGACCTCTGACTGCTCCTCCTCTTCCGATTCCTCTTCAAGGTCCAGGTCATTCTGCCTCAGGTAAGTGAAAAGCGGGACGCAGGGCTTCTTCTTGAAAGACAAATAGTCCATCATGTTCCCCTGGAGGTGCTGGAGGAAGAACAGCTCAATCAGGTAGTCTTTGAAGACCTCCTTCAGACCCTCCATCTTCTTAGTGTGGTGCTCCAGACACTGCTTCCTCAGCTGGGCCACTTCTGGGTTGGAAGGTGCAATCTCCTCCAGCTTTTTGGGTATCTGTTTCTTGATGGAGCCCATGCTCATGCCGGTAGGCGTGAGGGGGGGATTGGGGATGCCTTGGGGAGGGTTAGTGAGGGAAGGGCTGGAAGGAGGAATGGTGGAAGGCATATTGAAAGATGCTGTGGCAGCTGTCCCCACTCCAGCTACCACACCAAGAGTCTTCTCAAATATCATGGGACGCGCCAGCTGCCCCTGGATGATACTGCTGATTTGAGGTGGCAAGTTGGAGGTGGTGATGTGGCCTGGGCTCCCCAGTGTGGGCAGAGCAGTGCCACTGACCACAGGACTCTGAGGTCCAAGGTGGTGGATGGTGCCTCCAGTCTGTAAATGGGGCTGTGACAACCTGCGTTCCCGCACAGAGCCTGGTGCCCCTGGGGAGGACAGTTGCAGCTGCACCTGCCCAGCTGTGGTTGGAGCCAGCTGTGTCAACCCTGTCCCCTCTTGGTAAACAAAGTGGCCACTTCCAGATGGGCTGCCAAGACTGATTTGTCTCACAAGCATGCCAGTATCAACAAAACGTGTTGGGCTCTGTCCACACACACTCAGTCCTGCTCCGGGTGCCCCAGGTCGATGGAGGGGTACTGGGTTGTGCTGGGTGGGACTTTGGGGCTGCATGGTTTGGGGCAGGGGTGAGGTGACTTGGATATAGGAGGACGGGGCATGCTCAAACCTCCATTGCGGAGCTGTGTGCTGGAAGCCGGGAGAGCCTGGGTTCTGGAGGGGGAGCGGGGTGAGGGTGATCTGTTGGTTGCCCGTCACCATTTGACTGACGTTTTGTAAGGTGATGTTCATGTTCTGGCCTGTGACAGGGCTGCGGCTCATGATTATCTGGTAGTTGGGTGACTTGGGGGCTGAAGGGCTGGCTGCAGATGCAAACGTGGTCACAGGTGATTGTGGGTGGTTGGCTGTTGCCTGCTGTTGAGTAACTGCCATGGTCTGCAGCTGCTGGTCTTCTGGTTCAGATCCAGTGATGGACTTGGATCTCTGAAGTTGCCGTTGCATATGCTGTTGTCCACTCCCATGGTGCATTGCGTAACACTGTTACTTTATGGGAAACAATACCTGCAGCGGGTAGACATTATCATCAACTCATTTAGCCAATATTGGTTTCATATTTTAATGGTCAAAACTATGCAAATATGTATCATTCAATCAAACATTGACATATTCTTGTATCAATGTCAACCATGAATAATTCTGTACATAACTGTAGCTATTTGACGCTGTAACATTACTTTTCATTTTGACAGCAAATGGCAAAGAGCAGTGAATGGCTTGGCAAAGGTAGCCTTTCATGAATGAGTTCCATCATGCAAGCTCGCTAGTTATATTTGACGTGTTTTATTTGGTAAAGAAATAAAGAAAGACATCCACTGACAGACGCAGTTGAGCATCTAGCTAGCTTACTAACAATGTTGTTTGCATAATTTAAGACAATGTAACAATGCTATTTGAGCTCGTTAACGTTAGCTAGCTAGGTAATAATAGCTGCCGAGCCATTTCATATTATGCAGCTAACTAGTTAACACCACCTTCATAACCAGCAGCATAATAAACAATTAGGCTGCCTATATTTTCAAATGAGCTGTAGCTACAGTAGCTCGCTAAACTATGCTTATGTTTTTGCACGGCCTTGTCCTAACTCAGATGTGATACAGCTAACTATAATGCTACGGTCGAGCATTATATTAGCCAACTATGCAGCGTTGACCATGCATTAATGAAATGTGTCTTTACGTTGCTTACAAAAAGCTTTTGAGTCAACTAGCTAAATGTCCAAATACTTGGCACGCGTAAGGTCGATATTCCGCTCCTTCCCTCGGATAGCTTGCTACTAGCTCGCGCTAGCTAATGCGTTAGTCTATGGGTAAATAGACGGAACTAGCTACTTACAGCAAATACAACTCACGCTGTAGTGTCATCAACCAAAAAGTATTATTTCAAAATAAAGAAAAATGTATGAAATGTAAATACTGCTATACGGAAATATTACATGTAATGTTTTGGACATATTTCATTCTGAAACATGGCGGTGGCCACCTTACATTTTTCAAGGATCGTGCTATCTGGTATCCTTGGGACGTCGCCACCCTAAACCCCTAACCTTAAACTAACATTTACCATAACCCTTACTTAACCCTAACTCTTACCTCAACCCAGGGATCATCAACTAGATTCAAGCAAGGGACGATTTTTTCCCTGAGCGGCTGGTCGGTGCGGAACACAATTACAATTTTGTAGATTGACCGCAAGGAGCACAAACATACATCATATTTAAAGCTGCGCTTACATTTGTATATCATCATCTGTCTCTCTATTATGTGTGGAAATACTTGGGAACATATTTCCACAATTAAAATCACTAGGAGCTTGGGGGCAAATAAACCGCATTTGTCCTGCGGGCCGCTTGTTGGGGTACCCTAACTTTGTTTTTTTTTAAATACATTTTTTACAAATTATTATTCATAATACAAAAAAACTTACATTGCTACATCAAACATGTCTACCAAAACAAAGCACAGGTATTAACAAGAAAATACTCAAACATACAACAAATATCAATGAAATAATAAAAAAAAGAAACAATTTTTAGTGCAAAAATCGATTTATAATGATTCAGGAAGATGTTAGTCTTGTTGTTATTTACTAGGGATAATGTCTTAACAAGATAATTAAATTAAATCAAAGAAATGTGTAAATTTGGTATAGAATATTTTTGTTTGTGTATAAAGTATTTGGCAACAAGAATTTTAAAAAATCACAATAATTTCAATGGTCTTGTTATCATTGTAATAGTAACATATTATATCTATCATGTCAAAAACATGAGTAGTGTTCATAATGTTAAATAAGTATTTTGCAAGATTTTCCAAAAATTCTGACACAATTTTACATTCAGAGAACAAGTGAGACAGATTCTCACCTTCTTTTTCACGGAAAACGAGGATATCACCAATAGCCACAAATTTGGAAATCATGGAATTACATGGATATATCTTTTGTCAAATTTTAAAGTGCCCTTCCTTAACTTTGTTTGGTATACAATATTTGTAAGGCCTTAACCATGCATTTTTCCAGACAATATCAGGAATAAGCATGTTCCAGAAAAATGTTCCTCTCGGTGTAAGTTGGTTTTGTGAATGAAGAATTTGTCTTATATATTTATTCCAACAAGATTTCTCAAGTAAGCCCACTCCTTCTAATCTGAGTTCTGGATACATTTTATAATCGTTACCAAAGCTAAGATGAGTTTTCATTAGTGTAGTTAGACCCCTGGGAACGGCTTTGATCACAGAAATAAACTCTCTGAAAGGAATTGGAAACCCTTTCAATGTTATAAATTGTTCATATGTGAGAACATTACCCTTGTTGTTGAAAACATCAAGAACAAAGTCAATATTCCCCTCATGCCAGCTGGGGTGAACAATGACTTATTCCTTACAGTTATGTCTGAATTATTCCACAAAAGAGATTTATGTGGGGAAAGGTTGTGCAGGAAACATATTTTCCAGGGCATTAAAGCTTGTAGGTGAAACCTAGCCAATTTAGCAGGAAATCTTTCAGGAATATAATTTAATTTCAGTAAAAATTGAAGACCTCCCAACTTATTAAATACATTATTTGGAATGAAATACCATTATGAATCAGTATTGATCAAACATCTTTTCAACCAGTCGATTTTGAAAGTATTATTTATGTCAACAAAATCCAACACTTCTAGACCGCCTTCAGCTCTTTGGTTAGAAAGGACAGATTTTTTTAGTTTGTGAGACTTATTTTTCCAGATGAAGTCAAGAAAGGTCTTATTGATCTCTTTACAAGTAGCAGGATTTACACATAAAGATAATGAGGGGTACACAAAATGAGACTCTCCCAAGTATAGGAAGATCTCTTTGTAGCCAATTATTAACTATATTTTTTGTTTTCTTAATTTTAGGAGATAAATTCAAATGTTGTCTGACTAAGTGGTTTTTTGACAGATGTATTCCTAAATATTTAACACAGTCCTTTTCAGGAATATTTTCTATTTCTTTATCATCAGAGTCAAATAAACATAAGATTTCACATTTGGGTACTCTGCCTTGGTGTGCCCTGCCACTTCAATGGAGTGACGTCAGGGTTGAGCGCCCCGAGGATCCCTTATAGAAATTTCAATCTATTCTTTGAAGAACCGGAAGCAGTTCCGTTTCAAAGGACCTGAACGACCCTGGACCGAGCTTGATTGACAAGAATTTAAACCAATCAACAGTTTTAAATAAAATACGATCCTCTTTGTACATCAACAGAGAATAGAGGGAGAGTTTCTTAGTAAAGGCTCTTTCTAGTACCTCTATGGGTGCTTATTCTAAAGTTTTCAAAAAAACTAGCTATAGCCAATTGAGTATCTCTCATGCTTTTTTAAAATATTGAGTGTTTATATTCTTTATTCCCTAAAACCAAGTGTGAAACCTTTCTATGAGTCACACAATAACACTTAGTCATGAGCTATGACTATTCAAAATATTATAGTATATTTTACCTCTATCTCTACCTACTAATGCCTCACATCAAAACATGCCACCTCTATACTGTAGATCTGCATTTGGTCAAATGTTCTGTGGAGCAGCTGGCGTGTGTAGGCTAGAGGACAACAGAAACATGCCACATAATGTAACACATATTTTAATCATTCTTACACAATATTCTCATATGAAACTGATTTTGGCAGCTTGGTTTTGGTGAACAAGAATAACATACAGTCAAAATAATTACAAGGACATTTAATATTCAAAAGGTGCCTAGTCAAAAAGTAATTCGGAAAGCTGATACCATTTTCATTGAATGTAAAAACAGAAATAGGTTCATTCAAATGTATAGCCACAAGTCAGTCATAAAAAAACGAAATATTAAAACCAACCACTCCACACAACACAAACCCCCCAGATTTATACAAAATCTTACTAAAAATATAAAATACAGAACAGGTTTTCTGTACTGAAGTTTAACCTATTTCAGCCATTTATTTGCCTCATCCGCAAGCCTATACATTACTGATCATTCACTAATATTTGTGCAAAAACAGACAAAAGCATGCAGCTCGATGTGGTGCTCGCTGAGTAAAATGACCATCTTGCTGGGAACACTGGGAAAGAGTGGCTTGAAATTTGACAATCTTTACAGAAGATTAAGATCTCGACAATACAGTAATGACATTATCTGACAAGTTCCTAACAGTTTATGAATAAGTCTATCATAAATGTATTTGTGCTACAGTGTCTTGTCAAAAACATACACATTGCTAAAAGCAGTTTTTTAAAAAGACAGTCATCCTTAAAAAAAATAATCTGCTACAAATTGGCAATACTTGGTCTTCACTTTCTCTTACACAACTTTCCAACTCCCGAAAATGATGCATATTTTTGCCTCCAGTTTAAAGCTGCAATTTGTAACATTTTGGGCGAAGACCAAATTCACATAGAAATGTGTGTTATAGATCTGTCTGACGTTGTCATTGAAAGCAAGTCTAATACGCAGTAGATCTGTTCTCTGTGCGCTATTCAGCCCGTTCTTAAGTTTAGTTTTTGTGTCTTTTATTTTTGCACACCAGCCTCAAACAGCTGAAAGTACAATATTTTTGGTTATGGAAAATATATTTCACAGCAGTTTAAATGGTACGATGATTCTCTAGACTATACTTGCTTCTTTTATTCCATAAACTGAAATGGTGGAGCGATTTCTGCATAGTGCATCTTTAAATATAACACCAGCTGGTACCAAAGATATTTAGCAAATTCCCTTCTATTATTGAGTGCCACCTTCTGTACATTAAATTACACTCTTAGACATCTATTTACTCTCAAACAACTATTTCAAGTAAAATGAGCTAATTTGAGATGAAAATAATAATTTTGTCCAGTGATGCCTGATAAATCCAGTAGATTAACAGTAACATACTATTGGCCTGGCATAACATACGGTAGCATGAAACACAACACACACTGCTCTCAGAGTGGAGTCCGACAGAACCAAACCCACTCTTCTTCTCCTCTCTTCTGGCACTAAAAATGTTTAGTGCTCGGCTGTGGGTTGAGAGCAGCCATATCAGTGGCCTTGTTACTGAGCATGTTCAGTTCAAAGTGCTTATGTGTGTCAACAGTCCAAGGAGCACCATCTTCACATAGGACAGAGGGACATCAGAGGGACATCAGAGGTCTGGAGGTGCTCTAACCAAGCTCAGATGTTCAGCTAATATTGTAGCTATAGTCCAAAAGCCTTAAGCTCAATCACACTGTGCAGTCTGCAGAGCAGAGAGGAGGCGTCTCTCAATACACTGTTTACCTGAGACCAAAACAAAGGGAGAAACACAGTGAGAGACATTCCTAATTCATATCTTCAAATAGATGTGTGTGTGTGCACATGTTGGCACGTGTGTGTGTGTGCGCGTGTGTATCTATAAGCTACTTACATTTACTTATGTTGTCGATGTCTGCCTGCTCTGTGATGGTAAGGGACAAGCCCTCCATGAGCAGAAGGGCTTTATGGTATCTCTGGATGGGCGCCTGGCCACGGTGGAACATCTCATCTAGGGCTGCTGACTGCACCTGGAAAATAGCAACACACACACTCAGCTATTAACATTGCATAAATACTGCAGTAAAAGTAATGTCATAAAATGATATTTACTCTATCTAATATTCATTGTATATCATACAATATGCATGTCCAATGAGTATGTTACACTATACTGAAGACCACTAGACAGAGAAAGAATGGGAGCACATAGAGAGCACAGAAATGTACAGTACTGTGCAGTGAGAGAGAGGAGACCTTACCATGGTCACGGTGTGACTGTAGATGAGTTTCTCTGCAGTGATGTTGCTCATGTGGTCCATCAGTCTCTGCTTGTTGAGGAGGAAGCTCTGCAGGCGGGCGTTGAGGGACCGACAGGACGTCACACTGCTCTTATACAGCTCATTCATCTTCTTCATCACTACATACAGGATAAATGACTTCCATTTAATGCACTTTATAAAGCATGATCATTAGCCTCCTACAGCCTAAACCCTGTCAAAGCTGGGGAATCAAAAGGAAGTTTGTACTGAGGTGTCTGTCCTATATCTGAGAATTCTAGGACACGATACATTTCTTGGGGGGCATGTATTTATTAACCCTTTTTTTTGGCACTAAACTATCTCCATAAAAACGGGTACCAGGGGACCTTCAGACGAGTCTTGTGAGGCTTGTGGGCGTCCTAGAGCAAAACAACTGACATGGACGTGTTCGGGAGAGACACCTTTCCACAGAAGGTGTGTAGCCCAAATTGTTTGGACACTACAGACAGAAGTTGGAAGATCGGCTGTACCGATTTCAAAAGAATCCCAAGACGCTTGTGGGGGTCGTAGAACAAAACGGAGAAACACCATCGTGATCGCGAGAGTCTCATCTTTCCAATTGTCTGTAGGCCAAACCGTTTGAATGCTACAGACGTTTTCGTGAGAAGACCGATCATCTAGCTCTGCAGAAGTGGAAGTGCAACATCTGCAGATGCGTTGGATTGAGACGCATCCAATGCAAAAAAACCCAGATATCTCTTGCTTAAACTGACCGATTTTGATGGGGATTTTTAAAATTATGCTAATTAAATTTCCACTGGGCCGCGGGGAAAATCAAAACTTTCGGGATTAACAGGATCTAATGGCCATTTTTTTTGCACACATCAATGAGAAGAGGAAAATATGGTCTCATGTCTCACCTTGCTTGACTGTAGAGGAGGGGAAGAGTCTGCCTTCTCTGATGTCCTCCATAGCAGTGTGTAATGCAGACGAAAGATATTCTGCAGCCTTCATGTACAGCACCAACTGCTCTGCGTAGCTGCGATAAACACATTGTGAGTACCAACGTTAACTTACACAAAAAGATTACTCCCCAAAATAAAATAAATACATCTTGAAGTACTAAAAATACATCATTACGCTGTGATTTAAAAAAAAAAAATGGTCCAATTTAAAGCTCAGGGAATCAATAACAGAAATGCATCCCCTCACCCCCACTCCCGACTTAGAAGACTGATCTGATCAGCCACCAGGCTTTGCTGCAGGAAAGACACATCAGGAGCGTCCTCACTGGTCTCACTCTCAAGTCCAGTGTCTTTAGAACTGGCTATCTCCATGACACAGTGGACAAAGGCAAGAGTGAAGCGCAGGTTTCTCAGGCCATCTGTATGCCACTGCTGTGAAGGACAGCCAGAAAGGATTGCATTTTGTCAACAGTCTAGTTTCTGGCAATGTGCAAACTGATGAATCCATTCATGTACAGAGATCTAATATATTATAAAGGAGTGTTTATGTGTTTACCCCCATCAGTGTCTCCTCTGGGAGCTCTGGGGGGTCAAAATCAATGTCCCTGTCTGGGCTGGATGTCATGGGGTGGGTAATATGCTGGTAGTTAGGTACATCTCTATGGGTTCCTCTGCTGATTGACCAGGATGGGCTGACATAGCTGGGGGAACCCACTGCTAAGAGGAAACATCCAATATGAAAAAGTTATTTAATAGGATTCAAAGCATTTCTCCCTCTGCACATCCCATTACATAGACCCTGATACCATGCTGGAATTCTGAATGTCTAATCAGATTATACTGATCTACTATGAGAACCAAATAAGAAACCCTTCTAAGGTAGTTGAAGATCCCTATGTACCTGAGAACGTCCTGGTGGGATTTGGTGGGGTCCCGGCATTTCCTCTGGATGGAGATCCCCCAGTGAACACGACTGAGGTGGGACTGCCTGAGGCTGAGGTTCCTGCAACCCTCAGAGCACCACTAGTTGGAGCTGTAGGGACACATCAGGGGGGGAAATGGTGTCTACTGGCTGAAATGTCATGGACATTGATCATGGACCTCCAATGCAAATGTATGGTCATATACCCACTGACTTGCAGTCAGGAACATTATCAAACATTTACTTTTCTTGTCAAGCCTCACATGGGTTATAGATGAGGCTTGTCCAGGATAGATTAAGATCCTACCTAATATATGAAAAGAGTGGGCAGTGGCACAATTCCATAACGTCTAACCCAAGGGCAACAACAGGCTTATACAATTAGAAACAAACAATATATTTTTCCACAGCTCAAAATCCAATCCCCTTGGTTTGCCCATGGTGCCCTGGTACCTGTGGTGTCCATGGACCTCTCAGTGGGAAGGCTCTCGTTACTTCCTCCATCCAGCAGCTGAGCTCCAAAAGCAGCCTTTAGCATCATGTCAGACAGACGGCCTGCACTCAGAGACCTGGAGATAGGACACACACACACAGAGATACCTTCAGAGGGCATCAGCAGACACGTTTAATCATTAATCAATCATACCTTAAGATAGAGCCCACTACCACAATTATGGATATCAGATCCAGTATCTGTAGAGCTGGTTTTAACCTTTTGAAGGGGCCCTTCCTCTTCCCTGTGGCCCTGCTGATGTGGCTCAAGTCTGATACTGTCCGTGTTCGGGTGGGAATGATGGGCAAATCCTCAAAGCTGGTGGGCCGGGGGAATTCATGTGGAGGCGTGGCCTAAGCAGGAATCAGGAAAATAACAACATGAGAATGTTGTATTACAGAGTAACTACTTCACTCTTGAGCTTGCAGAAGAGACCACTAAATGTGACATTGTTTAGTGGATGACCTGAGGGCTCTGTTGTCCTGTCCAGGTGCTGAAGAGGCCAGTCTGCTCTGGGGTCTCTGGGATAGTGCCCACTGTGGGAAGAGAAGTGAAGAAGCACATGTTACAGTGAGTATTGTAGTAATGCAGTAATGGAGGTCTGAGGGGATACCTACTGTACCTTGTGGAGAGGGCTGGTAGGGTTTGGCCCCTCCAGCTGACAGCCTGCGGTGGCTGAGCACTGCCCCCCCGGGGCCTGATGGGAGAAGGGAGGCTCCAGTCTTCCTACTCCCTGGGGAACTGCCACTACTACTATCAACACAGCAAAGGGTGGCCCTGAAACAGATGTGTAACGTGTCATCAACAATTTCCAGAATAGAAACGCCCCACAGAGAGAGAAGAGAGAGAGTGAGAGATATGTACCTGGTTGAGCCATGCAGGCCAGCGGGGTGTAGGTTTTGTTCTATGCGCTGGTAGTTGTGAATCTGTGTTGGGACAGGAATGGGTACAGACTGGCTGTAGTTACTCCCATTGAACTCTGCAGGCCTGCTGCACAGACAAAAAAGGAGGGGTGAGAGGAAAAGGATGAGTACACCTCAGTGATTTTGTAGGATTGAACACAGCGGGGGGTTGAAGGGAAACAAACACAGTAAATGCCTGTAAAAACAATACTTGTTCCCTCGTAGATGTGTATCTCTAAGTTAGGACAGGTCCATTCTCCCACGATGTTTGTAGTATGACAAACACTAAAGGATGTTATTATTTGATACCTATCAGTTAAACAGGAGTGTGCTTTATACTAAAGTCTGGACAGATTAAAGGAGGGTGAGATGGACAAATGCTATGAAACTTCTAATAGCCCAGGTTTACTCCCCATCTGTCCCCCTCAGTCAGCCCTGCTCTTACCTAACAGGATTAGGGGGGCAGAGGGGTGAAGAGGGGGGTGGTGTCCTGCCTAGACTCCCAAGTACCCCAGCAGCCAGCAGAGAGCTCCTTTATCATCAAGACAAAGGTACAGGACAGAGTCAGTCAGTGTTACCCACTATCTACTTGCTGCTATAAGGACCTCTCATAACCATCTCCATTGTACAGATTTCTACAGTAGGACTATACATTTCCTGATTAAATACAACAGAGTTATATCATTCTCCTGTGCTCAACTTACCCACTGTACAACATGCTGCCCTGGACAGGTGACCCATCTCCCATGTCACATGTGATCTCACCTGGTGGTAACAAAACAGGATCCAGGGACATATCAGTCACATGCGTTTACAGCATTAATCAAACCCATATCAAGAACACAATGCTGGTAAAGTCAGAGCTAGAGAGACAGAGAGAGAGAGAGAGAGACAGAGACAGACAGACAGACAGACAGAGAGACAGAGAGCGAGAGATAGACAGACAGACAGACAGACAGACAGACAGACAGACAGATAGACAGACAGACAGACAGACAGACAGACAGACAGACAGACAGACAGACAGACAGAGAGACAGAGAGAGACAGACAGACAGACAGACAGACAGACAGACAGAGAGACAGAGAGAGACAGACAGACAGACAGACAGACAGACAGACAGACAGACAGACAGATAGGGTGTCTTACTGGGGAACTGGGCAGGCACCATGACAAAGTCATCCATCTCAGAGGAGGTGTTCCTGCTGTAGTGGAGGGCTGTGTACCGGGAAGGGGTGGGCTCGGCCTTGGGCTGGAGTCTCTGCAGCACCGCATCGGAATGCTGAAGGGGAAAATATCTAATATTAGACCCTAGGTGACTGGTATTGGTAGCAGATCATTTTCCCTTCACATTATAAAGCATTGGGCTGAGCACTTGGAAAAGTGCTATATAAATCCTATTCATCATCGTTATCACTCCCCAGAGAGGAGGGGGGACTCACTTGAGGGGAGGAGGCCAGGTGAAAGGTGGAGGAGCTGCTAGAGGAGCTGGCAGACCCAGAGCTGGGGTAGGAGGGCATGGGCACCGGAGAGGCTGGAATGATGAAGGACACGGTCACAGTGCTACTAATCCCATCCTCATACTGGTGGCATGCCATGGCTTTGGTACTCTTTATTTAGGTACTAAATAACTTGAGTTGTACATTAAAACTCATTAATAATTCACACCTGCAGTTCTAATCCACAGAGCA
Organism: Oncorhynchus masou masou; assembly: GCF_036934945.1. Taxonomy (NCBI): domain Eukaryota; kingdom Metazoa; phylum Chordata; class Actinopteri; order Salmoniformes; family Salmonidae; genus Oncorhynchus; species Oncorhynchus masou. The sequence continues at coordinate 34,600,502 of NC_088236.1, read as the reverse complement.
ATTTGCCTGTATGGCCTATAGGGATACTCACATTTCTTTTTGGATGAACTTGACTCCAGGAAAGAGTGATGGAAAAACTCATCTGTGTGGGTAAACAATGTCAAATAAATTGAAATAAGACAGACATTGCAAGGACCGATTTCAGTTCCATTCTTGTGAAAAAGGCATCATACCAGACAGGGCCACAGTGTCTCCCAACCCCTCCTCTCTCAGCCTCCAGTATTTATGCTGCAATAGTTTACAGTGAGGGGGAAAAGTATTTCAGCCCCTGCTGATTTTGTACATTTGCCCACTGACAAAGAAATTATCAGTCTATAATTGTAATGGTAGGTTTATTTGAACAGTGAGAGACAGAATAACAACAACAAAATCCAGAAAAACGCATGTCAAAAATGTTAGAAATTGATTTGCATTTTAATGAGGGAAATAAGTATTTGACCCCCTCAATCAGAAAGATTTCTAGCTCCTATGTGTCTTTTTTACAGGTAACGAGCTGAGATTAGGAGCACACTCTTAAAGGGAGTGCTCCTAATCTCAGTTTGTTACCTGTATAAAAGACACCTGTCCACAGAAGACATCAATCAATCAGATTCCAAACTCTCCACCATGGCCAAGACCAAAGAGCTCTCCAAGGATGTCAGGAACAAGATTGTAGACCTACACAAGGCTGGAATGGACTACAAGACCATCGCCAATCAGCTTGGTGAGAAGGTGACAACAGTTGGTGTGATTATTCGCAAATGGAAGAAACACAAAAGAACTGGAGTATTTCTCAAGTCTTAGCCGGTGTCCTGTGTGAATTTAAGTATGCTCCCTCTAATTCGCTCTCGTTTCTCTCTTTCTCCTCTGTCTTTCTTTCTCTCTTCTCTCGGAGGACCTGAGCCCTAGGACCATGCCTCAGGACTACCTGCCCTGATGACTCCTTGCTGTCCCCAGTCCACCTGGTCATGCTACTGCTCCAGTTTCAACTGTTCTGCCTGCGGCTATGGAACCCTGACCTGTTCACCGGACGTCCTACCTTGTCCCGGACCTGCTGTTTTCGACTCTCTCTCTCTCTCTCTCTCTACCGCACCTGCTGTCTCTAACTCTGAATGATCGGCTATGAAAAGCCAACTGACATTTACTCCTAAGGTGCTGACCTGTTGCACCCTCGACAACCACTGTGATTATTATGACATCTTGGCCATGTTCTGTTATAATCTCCACCAGGTACAGCCAGAAGAGAACTGGCCACCCCTCAGAGCCTGTTTCCTCTCTAGGTTTTTTCCTAGGTTCTGGCCTTTCTTATGGAGTTTTTCCTAGCCACCGTGCTTCTACATCTGCATTGCTTGCCGTTTGGGGTTTCAGGCTGGGTTTCTGTACAGCACTTTGTGACATCGGCTGACATAAAAAGGGCTTTATAAATACATTTGATTGATTGAGACAGCAGTGCAAATGTTAGTGAGTGAGAGAGTGAGTGAGGCTAACCAAAGTCCATGCGCTCCTTATGGTTCCTTTGCAGCAGGCCCAGGAGCAGGTGTCTCAGGTGGACTGACGTCTCCCGTGGAATGCTGGGAGAAACACAGGTTTACAGGTTTCACTTTGAAAACATATATCTTTAATGACCTTAGGACAAAACAAGCTGCATGTTCAACAAGGACACAGAGTAATATCACACATTGGACTGTTTTGTGTTTGTGTGTTTTGACTATTTATAAGATTATGTTTTGAGATTATAAGAGTTTATAATAGCAATAAGGCCCGGGGGTTGTGGTATATGGCCAATATACCACGGCTAAGGGCAGTTCTTAAGCACGACGCAATGCGGAGTGCCTCATTGATTATCCCTTACTAAGCAATGTATCAGGTTGTTATGACACCCTGAGCTGTAATGTGGTGTGTGGTTGTGTTTTCCTAGCACTAAGAGCAAGACTGTGGGGTATGATACTGACTGAGTGTGGCCGTGTGCCTGTGTTTATGTTTGAGTGACTCAGGGAATTTTGACACCCTGACCCTTACAATAAAAGGTTGCCGTTTTGAAACTGCAGTGAAAGTGCAGTAACTGCAGTCGACTGTGGTATTTTGGATGCAGTATTTGCAGCATACTGCAGTTAGACTGCACTCTGAACGCAATATTTTTTTGTAAGGGGAGCCGTGGTGTGTGTGATATATCTGGGTCATGTGGAAAGTGATAGTGGTGCAGTAGCAGGCAGCTAACAGCTGTTATAAATAGTGAAAAGCAAATACTAAACCCTGTAACCCACACAAACATCCACATCCTTATCACAGGCTTTATCAGAGACAGAGTTCTACTAAACTGGTATTCCCCTGAGTGACACAAATACACAAGCTCACAAAGTACAAGATTAAAATATAACAAATGCATATGGCTGTATTGCACTTCAATGGGGATGGATAGGGGGATAATATTTGTAACCCTGAATAAGAGATACACAATTATACAGCTGCACCATCAAGAGCATATTGACCGGTTGCATCACTGCTTCGTATGGCAACTACACCGACCTCAATCGCATGGCACTACAGAGGATGGTGCGGACAGCCCAGTAAATTACTAGGGCCGAGCTCCCTGCCACCCAGGACCTCTATATCAGGCGGTGTGAAAGGAAGGCCCGGAAAATCATTAGACTCCAGCCACCCAAACCATAGACTGTTCTCTCTGCTTCCACATGGTAAGCGGTACCGGACTGACTCTATGCACATTCACTCTATGCACACTCTACACACACTTCATTTTCCCACCCACACACATTCATACTGACTCTACACACAAGTACACACACTGACATAAAATCATCATATTCGCTGCTGCTACTCTGTTTACCATATATCCTGATGCATAGTCACCTTCCCCCTATACACATCTAACTCTATCTCTTCAGTATCCCTGCTCATTGTAAATATGCTTTTGACACTGACCCTGGAACTGATCCTGTATGTAGCTTACTTACATTGTCGTGTTCTTCTTCTTTCTATCTCTCGTGTGTTTTTGTTCTACTTGACTTTTTAGAAATAGAACCACTGATACTGATAACTGCATGCAAGAAATGCATTTCACTGTACTTGTGTATGTGCCGAATAAAACGTGAAACTTGAGTGTATAAGAGTCTTTAGGTGTGGCAATAATGTTGACATCTATAAAAAAAATATATAAAAAACAAGTGTTAAATAAAATATCTTTCTCTGTGAAATTGTATTAAGCACCTATCAGAGTCCAAAACATGTACACGCACGTAGAAACAGTGTTCTAGCATATTGGACCATTGTCTTCCATACTTTACGGATTCTCAGTGTGGCTCAAGCAATTTCTCCAACTGTCAAAACTTTCAAATGAATAGAGGACATGTTCTCCGAGTCGCGTTGGTTGGGAATGTTGGTGAGGTGGGCGTTTGGACTGTGCATCCCCCACAGATGGTGGTCTGAGAGCCGAGTAGCTATGTGTCACAATGGGAGGCTGGACTGTGGACTCTGCGTCTGTGGACTCCGAATTACGATTTATTATGAATAATATAATTGTCCTATTTTTTGGAGCTTACAATATAGCTCGGTGTTTGAATTATTTATTTTATACAGTTTTTTTATCTCATCTTTGTCAAGGGAGCCAATCATTTTGGAGGTGACTGGACATTATAGGGTTACCTAAAGTAATCTGCCAGTAAGCTGATTAGACACATAAGACAGATCTGCCTGTTTATGCTATCCTCACACCTAATCCTGTGTGTGTGTGTTTCAACTCTCAGAGCAGAGGCCTGCAGGTCTCACTACTAACCTGGGCTGGAGGTCCCTGTTTCTCTCATAGAAGAGACGCAGCTCCTGGGGGCTACTGGCCTGCATGACAAACACACAACACAGGGGACACACACACATCCTGTCTGTAATGGTCTGTTACAGCTGGAATACACACCTACCTGTTCACTTACAATCACATGCAATCACTTTATTTATGAAACGTTTAACGCTTTGCCGCAAAATGAAATGATGAATGAAAAACAATTTGCAATAAAGAAAATTGCCTATAAGAAATCAACTGTGATTTTACACTTCGGGTCAGAGGACATACAAGTTGTCATTTTATTAGTTCTCTTTTGTGGTTGATTGTACACTGGATGTTTAGGACTTGTCAACTAAAACCAGGTGACATGGACAGTCTAAGTGAACACTACACCATCACATGATCACCCTGCCACTGACCCTGTCTGCTCTGAACTTACTGGCCTGTGCTGGCATGCTTCTCTCTGGGTAATTGCTATTCAAATAATTTAATGCAGGAATAGCCCTATACCAAGTACAAAGGTTCAAATCTTCGAATTTCAGACAGCTTCAACCTAAAGCTAAATCATTGCTGACTTCCTAATAAACAGGCAGATCACTTAGCCTTTCAAGGAAACATGAACATAAGTCAAACTATTCTCGCTTGGCAAACTTGCTGACAGCTCTCTAGAACTCTCTCAAAACATGATTCAGCACAGCATCAATCAACCCTAACCACATATGCCACAGTCCACCGCATAGAGTGGCCTCCTAGATGGTAGGGTGATAAAACCCCTGCCTGCCCTGGCTGTTGTGAAACAATGTTTACCCTGGTCTCAGCCATTTCCTCATCCACCTGGCAGCTTGGCTGTTTGTAAACAGGGATCTTTCGGAACAAGTGGACACACTGTTCAGACCCCCAGGGGGAACATAACAGCAGGGGAACACACAGAGAGGCACACAGTGTGCTGTGTGTGTGTGAACATGCTGTTTATCACAGGCTCGTGATGTGTTCTCGTACTTTATGCGAACAGCTGTCTTTCATATGATCTATGGTCAGTTCTTTCATAATATAACATGAACCACGGTAGTCAGCCTGTTCCGAAAGGCATTCGAAATCATAAAAGACCTATTTGAAGTTTCTATTGCAAGAGCATTCAGAGGTTTTAGAAAACATTTTAGATTAGCATGAGTAAGTCATGTAACTATAAAGAAAACTATATGTTTCCTAACATTCTTGTTTCCTAAAATTGTGAGAGTGTGTGTTTATCACTCACCTGAAAGGGAGCTTTCCCAGTTAAACACTGGTACACTATGGTTCCTATGCTCCACAGGTCGGCCTTGGCATCATAGTTCTGGGACATGATCACTTCCGGGGCCTGAGCACAGACAGACACAGCACAGTGGGTTAGGGTCACATGTACAGTATTTGACCATAAGGTGGGTTAGGATGTGTAGTGGATGGGCAATAGGAGTTTCTCACCATATACATTGGGGAGCCACACAGAGTGGCTGCCATAGTGTTACACTGGAGGTGACGTGCAAAGCCAAAATCAGCTGGAGAGAGGGCAAAATCATCAGCCAAAAACACACCTCAAAACACATGTTTTCACTTATTTTCATTCTCTAAACCCACAATGAGAAACGTTTATTTCTTTCAGAAGGGAAAACTGGAGGCTAAATGATGGACTCTTTCCAAGTGAATGATTTAAGAGACTAGGGTAGCTGTATCCTTTAAGTGGCAATATGACAACTAACCGTCATTGATCAACAAACAAATCAGTTCCCGACCACACCCTGCAGCAAAAACTGTCCAGCTTCTCTTTTGTGTACTTAATGTACAGTATATTACCCAAAACATCCCAAAACACAAACCTATCTTGATGCAGGTGTTGTTAGGGCTGGACTTGCGTCCCTCGGGGTGACAGAGGAGGATGTTCTGAGGTTTGAGGTCTCTGTGGAGGATGCCCTTTTCTTTCAGCACCTTCATGGCCCCAGCTATCTGCTGGAGGAAGATCCGGATGGTGTCCTCACTCAGAGTAGCCTTAGCTGCAGTCACGTCAGAGGCCAAACAGGAGAACATACATGGGAAATAAAGTTATTCGGACAAGGGTCATGAGATCTGACAGTGGTACGGTCACGAATATATAGCTAGCTGTAGGAACTTCTTCCAAAATGTGTAAAGGACAGGAATAACTAACTGACACCATAATCCCTCAAGCACCTCATCTATTTTTAGCCTCCGTGTTTTTCCACCCTAGGAGAGGAGATAAGTCAGCGACAGATGGATGAGGTCATGTTGGTACTACAGGAGCCTTGCAAGGCGTGTCTGGGTGTTGGATGTGCCAACCTAATGGCAAGGGCAAGCAGGCACAGGAGATGCAGGCAAATGTCTTGTCAACAAAACAAGACAGCTTGCACTAAAGCAAAATCAGGCCACAACAGGCCTTCGATCTTTAAATAGACTCATGGACCTACGCACACATGGTAAATTTAGTCAATGAGACATCTGTATACCCTCTGTCTCGTCACAGTTTCTGAAGGGGAGAGAGTGTAATAGAAGGAGGAGATTGTCCGTTGATATTCTGCTAAGAGTATGAGAGGAGAGAATGTTTTATTGTTGATTTATGATGGTGCCAGTGGGACGATTATTATCCATTTTGGCTATGAGAGAGCAGGCAAAATAGGGAGGTATATTCAATGCTCAATATTGTTATGTTACTCAAGGTCTGTGTGTGAAGGAGAGATATTGTCAGTGGCCTTGTGTTTCTTCAGTGAGTGTAGGGAAACATTCATTTTGGTGTTAATCACAAATAAATCCTGTTCTCTATGTTGGGCTTAATTTGGGCCAAGTATTTGTTGTACAGGCCTAGGCATTGTGTCAGCAATGTAACCCACAACTAAATTATATGTCACATTGTTTTGCCCAAAGATGATTATGGTTTTACATTTCATGATCTTTCAAAATAAAATGATTACAAGTACTCAACAAAGGCCGCAACGAAGTCCTCAACAAAGTGTCTGGCAGATTGTACTACTATAACAACAATAGCTTATCACAATAACCTGCAGCCAAATCTTTGTTAGGTTGGTCTCCGTTTGACCCTGTTTCACACTAGCCAATGGTGTTTGGTTCTTCACTCTAAGCAATACAAATGGGTATTAATACAGGCACCTGAAACCCCTACAGTACAATCACAATGAAGGTGCTAGAATGCTTAAGATGTTAAGATGTTTCAATTCCTTTTGAAGTTCAAACATGAGTTAAGAGGAGAGACACATTTGTCAAAGCTCTGATTGTGAGGTGACAGTATACTCACAGTGAAGGTATTCTGCCAAATCTCCTCCATTGCAGTACTGGGAGCAGAAAGTAATGGAACATTTCATTAGATATAATTGAATTGTTTCTTTCTACAACCACTATTAATCCACATACTGTATACAGTAGCCTATACATAAAGCAAACGAGACTTCATCTTACCTCCATGACCAGATACACACACCCAGCCATTTCCTATTGGAGAAAACATAAAAATCATTGATTGTGGTGACATAATATATCCATATAGATTTTTAAGATCGCAAACGTTAACTAAAACTGTGTATGTTCAAAATACATTTACCCGGCAACAAGGGGAAAAAACCTACAGCCTTTGCAATATATAATTATTACTTTTGTTCTGTTCATTTTCCCCCCAAGGCAAATTAATTCCATCCACGGTTGTTTTAAATTAGATATGCACTACAGTCCCAAGTGGGATGGGCACATGTAGTAGGTTTGAATAATGCATAAATGTAGAGACTATCCCATAAGAAACAAACGACACCACTTCATAATTTAGAGTGGGCTGGCTCCCATTTGGCCGATCATGCAGGGTTGAGCTGGCAGCAAGGAAGGTGAGAGGGTTAGGCTGTCAGTCCAAGCTGACTGCTATTGAATGGATTATAAGGGTGTGACTGGGAGGGGAGTGAAGAAGTGGATTCAGGTTTCACTTGAATTTAAAAGGTTTTAGTAGAAACCAGTATCCTTTATCCCCACTGGGTACAGACATCAATTCAACATCTATTCCATGATGTTTCAACATAATTTCATTGAAATGACATGGAAACAACGTTGATTCAACCAGTGTGTGCCCAGTGGGTCTTTTAATAATTAAACAAATATTGCTCAGTTACTCAGCAAATGGTCCCATTTAGAGATACAATACATTGTATCAATCAAATGTCATCCAAACAAAATGGAACTGAGATAAAAATGGGCTGAGTAAATATTAGATACATTACATGACCACTAGCGACATTACAGTAGGACAAAAGCCTTTCCTTTCATGTCTCCATATCACCTAGCAGGTGTCAGGTCATTAATGATCATTACTCATTAAGTTGCTGAAGACTGGTCCTGGGGAGATTTCTGCTGACTGAGCTCCTTGTCTGTTGTCTTAAGCCATTATTTAGCTTGCAGGCCGGCTGCACCCTGCCATCTGTTTAAGACCAGTGAACCCAAACAGATCAGCAAAACATCTAATGTCTGTCTGGTGACATAGGGCCTTTAAGGAAGGACAGCCAAATACAGCTGCAGCTGAAGCCCCATACAATACCTGAGATGGGAACATTGAGATACTCACCTACACGCACATTTGATACGTTTATTCATTAACCAGATGCCAACTGACAGTAACGGATATGTTATAACAATGTATCAGATTAGGTGTCTCCCATTTACTGGGATTGGATTGGCTAGTAAAGAAATCTATAGATTGATTGTTCTGGTCCAACAGCTGGCTTCAGCAACAGCTCTTCTTCTAAGGCCAGCTGCCACTTGGGACAAGAAAGTCTTACCTACTGTACGGTACTGTAGCACTCAGCCATAAACTGGTCTACACGTGAAAGTTGTTCTTCTGCTTCACATGGGAATATTTTTTACAGAAACCTCTAGGCCCCTGAAACTCAACTCTGGACCTCAAAGCCAGTCCTACTGTGTTTTTTCAATGTTCCCCTCTAATCAGGGACTGATTTAGACCTGGGAAACAAGGTGTGTGCAATGAATTATCAGGTAGAACAGACACCCATCAGGCTCTGGACCTCGTAGGGCTGCAGGGATCATCAATTAGATTCAGCCGTGGGAAGATTGTTTCTTCAGTGGATGTGAACATAATTACAACAAAAAAATTAGATTGCAAATTGACCGCAAGAAGCCCAAACAGATACACTATTTCAAACCTTGCTTACATTTGTATATCCCTTCTCTCTATAATGTGTGGGAATACTTGGGAACAAATTTCCAAAATGAAAATCACTTGGAGATGATTTCCTGGTGTTTTTACAATATTTTATGTCCAAGATTAAATATACACTGCTCAAAAGAATAAAGGGAACACTTAAACAACACAATGTAACTCCAAGTCAATCACACTTCTGTGAAATAAAACTGTCCACTTAGGAAGCAACACTGATTGACAATAAATTTCACATGCAGTTGTGCAAATGGAATAGACAACAGGTGGAAATTATAGGCAATTAGCAAGACACCCCCAATAAAGGAGTGGTTCTGCAGGTGGTGACCACAGACCACTTCTCAGTTCCTATGCTTCCTGGCTGATATTTTGGTCACTTTTGAATGCTGGCGGTGCTTTCACTCTAGTGGTAGGTGGCTCAGGTAGTGCAGCTCATCCAGGATGGCACATCAATGTGAGCTGTGGCAAGAAGGTTGTGCTGTGTCTGTCAGCGTAGTGTCCAGAGCATGGAGGTGCTACCAGGAGACAGGCCAGTACATCTGGAGACGTGGAGAAGGCCATTGGAGGGCAACAACCCAGCAGCAGGACCGCTACCTCCACCTTTGTGCAAGGAGGAGCAGGAGGAGCACTGCCAGAGCCCTGCAAAATGACCTCCAGCAGGCCACAAATGTGCATGCATCTGCTCAAACAGTCAGAAACAGACTCCATGAGGGTGGTATGAGGGCCTGACATCCACAGGTGGGGGTTGTGCTTACAGCCCAACACCGTGCAGGACGTTTGGCATTTGCCAAAGAACACCAAGATTGGCAAATTCGCCACTGGCGCCCTGTGCTCTTCACAGGTGAAAGCAGGTTCACACTGAGCACATGTGACAGACATGACAGAGTCTGGAGACGCCGTGGAGAACGTTCTGCTGCCAGCAACATCCTCCAACATGACCGGTTTGGCGGTGGATCAGTCATGGTGTGGGGTGGCATTTCTTTGGGGGGCCGCACAGCCCTCCATGTGCCCGCCAGAGGTAGCCTGACTGCCATTAGGTACCGAGGTGAGATCCTCAGACCCCTTGTTATAACGGCGTTCATCTGTTGAAGGAGAAGCGGACCAAAATGCAGCGTGGTGGTTACTCATGTTCTTTAATGTAAATGAACGAGACATGAAAAAACTACAAAACAAAACAACAAACGGAACGTGAAAACCTATACAGCCTATCTGGTGACTACAAACACAGAGACAGGAACAATCACCCACGAAATACTCAAAGAATATGGCTGCCTAAATATGGTTCCCAATCAGAGACAACGATAATCACCTGACTCTGATTGAGAACTGCCTCAGGCAGCCATAGACTATGCTATACACCCCCAAGACAAAACACACCACAAAAAACTCATGTCACACCCTGGCCTGACCAAATAAATGAAGACAAACACAATATATTTTGACCAGGGCGTGACACTTGTGAGACCATATGCTTTTGCAGTTGGCCCTCGGTTCCTCCTAATGCAAGACAATGCTAGACCTCATGTGGCTGGAGTGTGTCAGCAGTTCCTGCAAGAGGAAGGCATTGATGCTATGGACTGGCCCGCCCGTTCCTCAGAACTGAATCCAATTGAACACATCTGGGACATCATGTCCCGCTCCATCCACCAACGCCACGTTGCACCACAGACTGTCCAGGAGTTGGCGGCTGCTTTAGTCCAGGTCTGGGAGGAGATCCCTCAGGAGACCATCCACCACCTCATCAGGAGCATGCCCAGGCATTGTAGGGAGGTCATACAGGCACGTGGAGGCCACACACACTACAGAGCCTCCTTTTGACTTGTTTTAAGGACATTACATCAAAGTTGGATCAGCCTGTAGTGTTGTTTTCCACTTTAATTTTAATTTTGAGTGTGGCTCCAAATCCAGACCTCCATGGGTTGAGGTTTGATTTCCATTGATAACATTTGTGTGATTTTGTTGTCACACATTCAACGATGTAAAGAAAAAAGTATTTAATAAGAATATTTCATTAATTCAGATCTAGGATGTGTTATTTTAGTGTTCCCTTTATTTTTTGAGCAGTGTATTACATATAATAATACTAATTTGTAGACTGCAAATTGACTGCAAAAAGCCTAAACATATATAATATTTGACTAAAACAATAATTTCAAACCTTGTTTACATTTGTATATGATCACATGTATCTCTCTATTATGCATGAGAATACTTGGGAACAGATTTCCAAAATTAAAATCACTTGGAGCTGATTTCCTGGTGTTTTTACAGTCTTTCATAACCAACAATGAATTATTATTATTATTAGAATTATTTTTGCTCAGGAAACATGGGAAGACAAATTGGGCCACTGGCCTCCAGTTGGGGAACCACTGTCACGCCCTGACCGTAGATTGCTTTGTTTGTTTCTATTTTTAGTTTGGTCAGGGTGTGATGCAGGTGGGTATTCTATGTTGTAGGTCTAGGTTTTTTTTTTCTATGTGTTTGGCCTGGTATGGTTCTCAATCAGAGGCAGCTGACTGTTGTTGTCTCTGATTGAGAGCCATACTTAGGTAGCCTGTTTTCCCATTTTGAGTTGTGGGTGATTGTTTTCCATTTCAGTGTTTTCACCATACGGGACTGTTTCGGTTTTCCTTTATTCTTTTGTTAGTTTGTATTCAGTGTTCAGTTTATTAAAATAATGATGAACACGTACCACGCTGCATCTTGGTCCTCACCTTCTTCCACCAACGGTCGTTACAGAACTACCCACCACCAAAGGACCAAGCAGCGTGATGAGGAGCAGCAGAGCTATCTGGAGAAATGGACATGGGAGGAGATACTGGAAGGCAAGGGACCCTGGGCACAGGCTGGGGAGTATCACCGTCCGCAGGAGGATTTGGAGGCAGCTAAGGCTGAGCGGAGACAGTATGAGTTAACACAGCTGGCAAGAAAGCCCGAGAGGCAACCCCAAAAATGTCTTGGGGGGGTGGCACACGGGGGAGTGTGGCTAAGTCAAGTAGGAGACCTGATCCAACTCCCAGTGCTTACCGGGGCGAGAGGTTGACCGGGCAGGCACCGTGTTATGCGGTGAGGCGCACGGTGTCCCCAGCATTCACGCATAGCCCGATGCGCTACATCGCAGCTCCTCGTATCGGTCGGGCTAGAGTGGGCATCGAGCCAGGAATGAAGCCGGCTCAGCGCATCTGGTCTCCAGTGCGTCTCCTCGGCCCAGGTTATATGGCACCAGCCCTACGCACGGTGTCCCCGGTTCGCCAGCACAGCCAGTGTGGTCTGTTCCACCCGCCGCACTTGCCGGGCTACAGGGGGTATCCAGCCAGGACAGGTTGTGCAGGTTCGGTGCTCGAGACCTCCAGTGCGCCTCCATGGTCCGGTCCATCCGGTGCCTCCTCCACGCACCAGGCCTCCTGTGGCAGCCCCACGCACCAGGCTGTCTCTCCTTCTCCTCCCTCCAGGTGCTCTCTCCTGTCCGGAGCTTCCATAGCCTTCCTCCTGTCCGGAGCCGCCCGTCAGTCAGGAGCTGCCGGAGCCGCCCTTCACTCCGGCGCTGCCGGAGTCTCCCGTCTATTTGGGGCCCGCTGCAAGGGTCCCCAGTCCGAGGTCGGCGGCGTGGGTCGCCGCTCCAAAGGCGCCACTTAAGTGGGCCAAGACTATGGTGGAGTGGGGTCCATGTCCTGCGCCAGAGCCGCCACCGCGGACAGATGACCACCCAGACCCTCCCCTATGAGTTTAGATTTTGCGTCCGGAGTCCGCACCTTTGGGGGGGGGTACTGTCACTGTATGTTTCTATTTTAGTTTGGTCAGGGTTTGATGCGGGTGGGTATTCTATGTTGTAGGTCTAGGTTTTCTTTTTCTATGTGTTTGGCCTGGTATGGTTCTCAATCAGAGGCAGCTGTCTATCGTTGTCTATGAGAGCCATACTTAGGTAGCCTGTTTTCCCATTTTGAGTTGTGGGTGATTATTTTCCATTTCAGTGTTTTCACCATACGGGACTGTTTCAGTTTTCCTTTATTCTTTTGTTCGTTTGTATTCAGTGTTCAGTTTATTAAAGGCATCATGAACACGTACCACGCTGCGCTTTGGTCTACTCCTTCTTCCACCAACGCAAAACCAAGTTGTCACGTTCTGACCATAGTTCCGTTATTTTATTCTGTGTTTTATAGTATGGTCAGGGTGTGAGTTCGGGTAGGCAGTCTGTTTGTTTTTCTATGTTTGGGTTTTGAGGTCAACCTAGTATGGTTCTCAATCAGAAGCAGCTGTCAATCGTTGTCCCTGATTGAGAATCATACTTATGTAGCCTGGGCACTTTTGGTTTGTGGGTGTTTGTTTCCGTGTGAGTATTTGAGCCACACGGTACTGTTTTCGTTTTGTTCACATCATTTATTGTTTTGTATTTCAGTGTTCAGTTCGTTTTGAATAAATCATCATGAACACTTACCACGCTGCTCTTTGGTCCGATCCTTCTTCCACCTCTGAATGCCGTCACACACGTTGCAGGGTAAGAGTTGAACAGCCCTGCTCTAAGCCAAAAGTACTCTCTGGATCTTGTAGTTTGTGGACGTAGGGTACGAGGGGGTAACGAACCCCCCCCCTAAGAACAATTTATAATTGCTGACACAAAAAGCAACGTTTTGAAAGAAATGGTATGTGAATCAAGGTCATGCTAAGGCGACTAAACTATAAAGGGAAATAAATGACTACATTAGACTTTTTTTTGTTATTTCATGAAATGTTGTTTTTAGAAAAGGGGCTTTTTTAATGTCCCGGGGTAATTGGGCGTGCCAGTTACCCGAGTAGAAGATTATGGCATAGGGATTCACACAAGTGTGTTAAAATCCATTTAATCAGTTTTATTTAGGAATGTCTTTAAGTAATACTTAAAAGCTAAGTCTAGTTGTCTAATTGTAATTATTAAAATAATATATGGTGGGGGAGAGGGGGTGTTGCACATGTGACCATTAATATCTGCACTATGAGGAGATTTGATGTAGTCCCTCTTAACTCACCTGCACATTCATTTCCTTTGTTCTTTGTTGTTCCTTTTCCATACAATCCATTATGTACACTAAATATTATTTGAACAATGCAGGATTTTAAATCCCAGCAGTCTTTAAAATGACATTCAGGAGCAAAACGTTTTCAATAGCTGTTTTTAATATAATATTGGAATGGAATATAACATTAAATAACATTGGAGTGTAACATTGATGTGGCAACTCTCTTATGCTCTGCTATTGCATGATTCTAATCTGTACGTAGGTCACAAAAAAATCTATCCCCAGTAAAATTGGAGCACAACTCACTAGCCCACCGACTGCACTGCTCACACCTACAGTAATTCCACCTGTGACTGAAAATGGGGAGAGATGCTAATTTAAAAGCTCCCTCTTAAAAACGTAGCTAGCGATCCAGCAGTATGACATAAAATGCTGTGTAAAATAGCTAAAAGGCTATAAAGTAACATTAACTGTAAAGATATCAGCCACTAGTGGAAACATTTACAACTGCAATTAAGTTACGTTATCTTTTATAATGTATTTTACCTCAGACGATCTGGTAGTAAGGTTGCCCCAACACACTCATCCGACATATTAATACTTAAAAAGTAAATACATTTTTCTCTCTAAACGGGTGGATTATTTATCTTAAGGCTTTCCTAATTGTATATATATATTTTTTTTAACTTGGTGACATCTTGTGGTCTTTATGTGAATTACAGGGGGGGGGGGGCAGGTACTCCAGGGGGCTAGTTACCCCCTAGTACCCTACGTGTTATCTATATCAGTTCTTAATAACATACACGCCTATCAACAGAGTATGAGCGAATGAGATGCAATGTTCTGCACATCGAATGTCAACAATTGCGCATGTGACAGCAGGTTTAGGAAAAGCTGTTAGTCAGTTTATTGTGTAGAACTAGAACAGTGTGTGATGATACTGACATGTACAGGTAGGCTCCATGTGTGTTAATAATACATAACGATGTTGAAAATCGACGCATACCTGGAAGTCAAGTAGTCCAACGATATTCTCATGTTTCAGTTCCTGTGTAGGGGAACAACAATTGAATGGTTCATTTGTCTAGGTCTGGACTTACAATAATTGCATAAAGTTTCGTCGTCAAATTATTACCTTTAATATTTTAATCTCTTTTCCTAACAGGGAATGGGATTTTGCCAAGTTCTTCTTGTTAATACATTTCACAGCTACTTCCATGTCATGCCTCTGAAAAAGGCAAAGGGAAGGACAGACGATGAACGGTTACAAAATCTCTCAATACAAAATGTATATAGGACTATATAGGACTCACCCTGGTTATAACATATGTATAATGGCATACAAATTACCTCCTTATGTCTCCCTTTGAACACCACGGCAAAGGCACCATGTCCAATCAGGTCTTTCCTGTTGAACTCGAATTTCCCAATAGTCTCCATACTGTTCAATAATAATAACAGGTGCTGTGTATATCCAGGTGGAATCAGGATGTTGAGGTTGCCACCGGAACAATTTGGAAGTCGCCACCGTTCAACTCCAGACAGCAAGAGAGGTGTCTAGATCCTTCAAGTCTCTCCCCGATTAAAAACCCGAACACTTCTTGAATCATGACGGTTTCATTTAAAATATTAATATCCTATATTAGAAGTTGTTGTCACCATTATGCCTTTATATAAAAACCAAAATGACAGATCTCATATAGAACAGACTGAAAACTGTTTACAAAAGAGAAGAGTCAATTTCCCGTCGTTAGTTGGATATAAGCTCCAAAGTAGTCTATATGAATTCTCAAAACGTACGTTTTCTTTACACATACAGATAAGTCACCTTTATCCAGACACTGTAGGCTATACTGGTTACATTTGTTGCGAGTCTTCACCTATCACGAACAAACGATCTCACTGTAGTTATTCATATCCCTGGGTGTGAGCATGCGCAACAGGAGTTATAGCAGTGTTCACCTAGTCAGAAACATGAGTGCCACTGGCGCGCAATAATAACTTGTCTAATCGTCATGGCCACAGGTTGCTTAACCTAACACAACGCAATATCAGTGTATGTGTATATGTCATTTTCACACATGAAATAATGCCTTGTCTACCAAAGCCTTTTCTTTGTTTTAACATTGCCACTTCTTAGGCCTACTGCAGTTTCAATACTTCCAATAGATAGTGCAGGTGAGACGTATTCTTTTTAACATACAGTAGGAAGGATACTGGGGTCTGTTGAGAGGAATTACATACAATACGTTTTCATGTTTTCATGTCTTTTTATTCAGCAAACTTGAACACAGAAAGTACCTTAGAAAACAAGCAAAAGACAGGCCATAAGATGATGGTCTGTTCTGAAATACTGAAAAAAGACAAGTCATGGGAAGTGTTTTTAAATGATTTCATACAGCAAATCCTATTGTAGGAGACTAAGTGTTGGTACAGTGTCAGAACCCTCAACATCTCATCAGACATTTCTCTCCAATCTCACAGTGAAACTCAACAAAAGACAATTTGCTGTGCTCAATTCAAAGTCCCACTCTTGTGTTTGTGAAAGACATGAATATGCTAGCCTATAACTATGTATCCTCTACTCAAAGATAAAGCATAAAACATCTAACGATCTACGTAATTTGAGAAGTTAAATGGAACACTGATAAAAAAATTCACAGAATTGTGTCTAACACAATTAATAATTCTCTATTTTTCAAAAAAGCATGAAATACTGCAGCTTTACAGAGACATGATGTACATTATGAAATACCATTGTCAACTCATCTTCATCGTAAGAAGAAACAACACACAAAGAAAACATCAAAAGAGAGACAGGTATCAAACATTATGAGTATTTTGAGTGACTTTGCAAAAAAAATGAAGAATCACAAAATCCATAAATAAATACATTAAACTGTGTTTTTTTCTTCTTCATTTGATTACACTTTTTACATTAGTGAAAGTATTATTTATTATTATTTATTTATTTATTTTTAACTATCCCTACACTAAGGCACATGTTTATTTGGGGCTAGATTTAATGTTCTGCACTTTCTGGAAATTAAATATTTCAAACAGAAAATAATTGTCATTTATTATTTTCATTGGTTCAACACATAATGCCTAGTGTGCCATGCAGCCAGGAGCCTGTGATAATCATGTATTAGAATAACCATTCTGAACCAGAAGTAACCGATTACCAGGCAGCTATTAGCCTCTTTGTCATAACCATAATACATACCGAAAGTAACTATAACACTCAAAAAGGTAAAAGATACACGATGTTTACATATCACAAAATATACCAATGCAAAACATTGGATAGCCTCTGGTCAAATGGATCATTATTCATAAAAAATACTTGGGTAGAAACATTTCAAGACATTATACACAATATGGTGGACAAAAAAACAACAGTTAATGGCATGCTTTAAATCCTCAAGGTTAACAGCCAATATAATCTCACTCTGTTCCCTAACCATGGGTCCCCTCAGAATCCCCTTCTCTAAATGGGTCTGGCCAGCTGTCTTTTATAAGAGAAAGGCACAGTCAGAGTCTGTTTGTCATCAGGGGGAGATTACATTAAGTTCCATTTGGGGTTACAGCATTACATCAAATCATTGTATAGTGGAGGAGTAAGGGAGCGGGAGGCTGCTAAGCTCAGAGATGCCTGTAAGAATGGATACTCACTGTCATTGTGTATAGAGGTCTGAATGAAGACGCATGACATCCTGACTATGCAGCTGAACCACAGCATACCCCCTTATCTTTTCCTTCTGAGTCATATATCACATATAACAGTGCACAACAGCACAATGCTTTAGCCAGTGTCTGTCAATTAATCTACACTAGTCAACCCCTGGTTGGCATGGCATCCTATTTCCGCCCTTACTCGAAGTGATGCCCTCCAGTTTTAGACAGCAGAGAGGTCGATCCGATTGGCTGAGTTGGTGCTTTTGTCCCATGTGTTCATCTTTGTGGGGCTCGCCCCTCCCCTGTTTCCATTCATCTAAAAGAGAAAAAGGAGAGCACACACTTGATCTCACGTTCAAAGTTAGAAGTTGAATTCACTTCTTTCTTCTTAGCCAATTAGACACCTCTATCTTGGTACTCACAACATCAGAATTGAAGGGTTTCACATTGATGTTGCGAATGGAGCTGCTGGTTAGAGACCACACCTTGGTTTTGTGCTTAAAGGCAGCTCTGACCTACCGCAAAACAGCACAACCATGAGTAGGACCAATAACAGATGCAAGGTTTCATAAACCTCGCCGGACATATTAGAAACAAAAGAAACTATATCAACACTATAACAACATGAGGGGTGTGCCTTACCTCAGAGTTGAGAAGGCAATGGAACAGGAAGATAAAGAATCCCTTTAGAGAGAAAAATCCACATGATTGTGTTCAATTACTGTAAATAAAGGCTATTGTTAAAGATATTTTATGAAATGTATTAGTTTGCATAATGGCACATTTACAGTACGCTACTTACCTGTAATGAGTTGAAAACAGCAAACATGTACTGGAACATCAGTGCGTGATCGTTGATGGCCAGTACCCCAAAGATCCAAGAGATGCCCAGAATAGGAAGGAGCACAGCCACTGCCTTTGCAGTCAGCCTATACACACAGAGAGACACAGAAACACTAAATGTCAGCATTCTATAGTGTATTAATGTCAGTCTGACTGAGTCAGAGTTTGGATAGCATCATCACCATGATGGTTTCAGCCCTAAGAACAGAGATGATGACTCACTTGACTGCGTTGGCATCGCCATGAACCTTGTAATTCTCTGAACTAATACGAGAGATGATCCTCGTTACAGATATAAGAATCACAATATTCACCTAAGTAAGAGAGAAAACAACACATATCAGTTAATGTCTTCATATCACTTTCATGAACAAAAAGCTTGAGCTCCAGTGATTAATTAGCTGTAAATTGTAAAGTAAATAACGTAAATAAACAAACAGTTAGTGGTGATTTCTTCAGTTCTCTTACCACAATGACAAACAGTGCTGGTGCCACAAATGCCCAAATAGCCCCATTCTTCAAGGACAGCCAACAGCTGAGGGATGGAGGAGGAGAGATAACAAGCTTGGTCGACATCTCTCACATTATACTTCCCATCTCCGTTTACTCTGTAAACTACGTATACATAAATATGCCTAGATACATATCTCTTAACTCATGGCATTTTCATGGCACCAGTATTGATATTTTAACTATATCCAATGGCACAAAGTGCTGCCAAGTGGTTTTGAATGTCCAGGATGGAGTGTGTTGACTCAGTGACTTACTTCCCAACCTCTCCATAGCTGTCCAAGGCTGATGTCATAGAGACCACACATATCACCAATGGAGACCCTGGGAGAAGAGAGGACATGTTAGTTACAAGATAAAAAGATATCACACACATCATGACATCTCTAACATTACATTGTTTAGTATATGCTTCCTTATACAGTATTGACTTCAGTCTAATGCTTTCTAAATCAGGTTTGGCAAGGAGTATGAGATGAAAGTTAGCAAGACCGACAGTAGAGGACATCGGATGTATTTTAATTCCCACCAACATGGTTCTAGTCTTGCTCATGCTCTCATCTGTTTTAATGAGTTGCCAAGTCCACAGCGATTTACAGACTTCAATTCAACTGTTACGCTAAAGGAGGAAAAGAAGAATAAGGGTCAGGAGCCTGATTTCACTGCGAACAACAGGAGCTGTAAATTACCAAATGGCAGTGTTAAAAAAAAAACTTAGGCTGGACACATCTACACTCCTTAATTTGCTGTTGGCCACAAATTGCAGCATTACTTCGGCCAACAACATAGGAAATGATAAAAATGGTAACTTATTTCTATGAATCACTCCAGCATGTGGAGGAGATGCCGTGTTCCCAGAAAGCTAAAAGAAACACACACACATTCTCCTGTCTGTCTGTCTGTCCACTCTGGCTAACAGAGACCTGTGGAGTCTGAAGGCCAATCTTGAGGTCTGCTAAAACCAGTCCTTAAAGGTCAACATTTTAATTGTGGGAAACATTGTTCATGATTAGTCTTTTGAAGCACAGCATGTAGCTGCAGGTGTACGTGGAAAAACGATTGATCCAGTTTGAGATGAATAAAAACATGTGGATCATTAAGACATTTGTGCCTAAAAAGGACCATTGATACAGTTACAAGATGTACCCCAGCCAATCCCGTAGTAGTAGAAATGCTTGCTGCCCTCTGAGCCGAAAACCTTGATGACCATGCTGTAGAGGTGCAGGCCCTCCACCAGCATCCAGGCAAACGCACTCAGGAAGAAGAAGTGGAGCAGCACAGCCATCACCTTACAGGGCAGCTGGGAGAGGAGAGGGGTTAAAGGTGAAAACTAGGGCACAGGGTGCATCATTATCTCTGTTGGCACGCTCTGCCTCCTCTTCTTTATCATCACCACATAGTAAGTGCAAATCACTTCCTGGTTCTAGCCAATGAGATCCTCTGACTCTGGTTATGAGGTGCTTACCGTGCCTGGGTCAAAGCAGAAGCTGATGAGCAGCAGGATCTGGGCCACCAGGATGGCAAAGGACAGGTTGGCATGGATGTGGTAGCGTTGATTACGGATAGTGCTCACTGACCTGCAAGGCCAAACACAAATAGAAACATTGAATATTACAAGAAAATATAACATAAGTTTGATATAACATTTAATCATAATGGGGCGAATACCACTCACAAAGAGCATGTGTGACACACAGCACATGTGAGGTGCTTTGATAGTTTATTTTGATTGAGTCAGTGAACAATAAAGATGGAGGGATACTCACGACAAGATTGCAAATGTCACCAGTGTGATGGTCAGACAGAAGATAGATATAGAGCAGCCAATGTAACTGATGGTTGATAACGCCACCTGGTGGGCCTTGGTTAGCTGTGCAAATGTGAGAATCATCACAATTCAGTAAAACATTCCAGACACAAGTTTGATGTTTAGATTCATGTTCGGGCTGATTCATTTCAAAAGGATACAGACCAGAATATATTGCATTGAACACATTACTAGAGAAATAATGTAAAGCTGAACTGAGAAGAGCATTAAAACAAAGTAGTCATTCTCTAGAAGGGACACAGTGTTTAAACTGATCTGAGTTTCACTATGAACCAACACTGCCCTCTGTGGGATATTTCTGGTAAGTAGCCAAGTTTGTGGTCATACACACGTCCTTTAAAAACGTGGTGCTGGGCTAATAAAGAATACTTGTGAAGAACAGGAAAACCTGCACACTGTTTATGCTCCCAATTCACTGATTTATTGACAACGTTTCGATCCAAAATGGATCTTTTTCAGGTCAAAAAGACGGAGCTGTTATACACATTTCACCTCACGTGACCATTACGCACATGATGGACGTGTGGAAACAATTCAATTAACTTTTGTGCATAGTCAATCATAATTAATCACAGAGGTGCATATGATCATAAGGGATTATATACATACAAATTGGTCCGAGTTAAAAGCTAGGCAAAGGTAAAAAAAATATTACATTGGAAACTTTTGGAATAACATTACGCACAGGACACGCGGTGGCCGTAGATATAAATACAGTGACCTATTTCAAAACAACTTGTGTACCTCTAATAATTTAATATCAATGAGATGGGCACATGTAGTAGTTACAGAAAATCTAATACATGCATATGTACAAAATTAACAAGTGGCGAACTGCATGTCAAGACTATTCAACGTAACATATCCGTGTAATAAATGGTCTGATATCAAATTCTTGGTTCAGACCTTCAGGAGACATGGTGGACAAACGGTGAATCCAATACAATTATATTTTCAGTGGAAGATTATCAGTATCTCCCTTTCCTAAGAGCCTTGACGTGTTCGATAACAGCGTATCCCAGAGAGATGATGTTGTGACTAGCCTCCATGAAATGCGCAGCCCTGAAATTACTCCTGTGTTCTGCTATCCCTGTTTTCAGAGCATAGCATAGCATAGACCACAAATACACTTGATCAGGTATACCATTTATTTTGTAGAACACGTAATGATGCCTTTGCCCGTAATGGGGTGATTGGACGTTGTGCATGTGTTCGTAAAGTTACAATGGGTACATCCGCCACATATGTATTTACCTTCCAGCACATTGTCGGAAGGTAACATTGTTACCGGCACATTGTGCGCGTCTGAAGACTACCTGCGGGTCAGTGATCATGATGTGAGAGTGTTTTTGAATGATATGGAGTTACACCTAGGTCTTCTGGAGGAATTCCAGACATTGGCAGAACGCCATGACTGTGCCTTGAATACATTGCTGGAGCAATTCCAGAGGATTATCTGTGAGGCCGCCGGCCATGACGGTAACCTCCCGCTGTCAGCAGTGCGTCTCTCCAGGGCACCCAGGCTTCCCGAGAACCCCGCTTACCTCCTCCAGAACGCTTCGCTGGAGGGTCAGGAACCTGTCAGGCATTTCTCTCTCAGTGTTCCTTTATCTTCAAGCTGCAGCTCTCGTCCTTGCCCTCGGACTACTCGAAGATAGTGTATCTCATAACGCTAATGTCCGGGAGGGCTCTCGCCTGGGCTACAGCAGTGTGGGAACCACAATCTGCCATGTGTTTCAGTTTGGAGGAGTTCGTGGCTGAGGTGAAAAAGGTTTTGGATTCTTCGTTGTCTGGGAGAGAGGCTGCCCGGAAGTTACTCAAGCTTCGCCAAGACTCCCTACAGTGTGGCGGCCTATACAGTTGATATCTGCACATTGGCTGCCAAGAATGCCTGGAACCCGGAATCCCTGTTTGACACATTCCTTCATGGATTATTGGAGGAGGTTAAGGATGAGCTCGCAGCCCGGGAGCTGCCTACGGCTCTCGATTTGCTCATTGCCTTGACCATCTGGATCGATGGGTGGCTACAGGAACGTAGGAGGGAGAGGTCTGATTCTGGTTCCAATCACTCGCCAAAGGATCCCACCTTGCCTCCGAGGAACTCCGGAAGTCCCCAGCGTCTATGTCCCTGAGAGGATTCGAGTTCCCCCGAGAGTCTCAGAGGTCTGCCGACTCTCCTTTTTCGGAGCCAATGCAACTCGGCAGCACTAGGCTGTCACCAGCCGAGCTCTTACGCAGACATACCACCCAGAGTTGTCTGTATTGCGGAACTGCTGGTCATTGTGTCTACCTGTCCTTTAAAGAGACCAGGCTCATCAGTAGGTATGAGTACTCCCTTACTTGCACCCCTCTTCATGTCATCCTGCTGTGGGGCGACCAGTCTAAATCTCTCCGGGTTCTCGTTGACTCTGGGGCTGACAAGAGTTTCATGGATGCCACCCTGGTGTCTGAGCTGGGCATCCCCACTCAGCCCCACTCCAGTTTCCTGGACGTTAGAGCCCTGGATGGACGCTCTATAGGCAGGGTTACCCACAATACTACTCTTATCTACTGGTGTGTGTCTGGGAACCACAGTGAGTCTA
The DNA here is from genome assembly GCF_036934945.1 of Oncorhynchus masou masou. Classification (NCBI taxonomy): domain Eukaryota; kingdom Metazoa; phylum Chordata; class Actinopteri; order Salmoniformes; family Salmonidae; genus Oncorhynchus; species Oncorhynchus masou. Next base: position 34,577,080 of record NC_088236.1, on the reverse strand, counting down.
TGCAGTTTATGCTCATCAAGTCTCCTCAGGTCCCCGTGGTATTGGGGTTGTCTTGGCTCCAGTTCCACAATCCCCTTATCAACTGGGCTGCTGGTACTATCGTGGACTGTAGCCCGTTCTGCCACGCCCATTGCCTGAAGTTCTCCAGGGCACTACACCACCCCGGGGACGGTTGTATTCACTGTCGGGTCTGGAGACCAAGGCTATGGAGCCGTACATCGAGGACTCCCTGGCTGCAGGGGGTATCCGTCCATCTGCCTCCCCCACCGGTGCAGCGTTCTTCTATGTGGAGAAGAAGGACAAAACTCTACGCCTGTGCATCGACTACTGGGGCCTCAATGACGTCACGGTTAAGAACCGCTATCCGCTACCACTCATCTCCTCGGCTTTCGAGCCTCTCCAGGGGGCCACTATCTTCTAAGTTAGACCTGTGGAACGCCTACAACCTGGTACGGATACGGGAAGGTGACGAGTGGAAGACAGCCTGCATCACTGTTAGCGAACACTATGAATACCTGGTGATGCCATTCGGTTTGACCAATGCTCCTGCTGTATTCCAGGCCCTGGTTAATGATGTTCTCCGGGATATGTTGAACCGGTTCGCCTACCTCGACAACATACTCATCTTTTCCCTGCTCAGCCACTGGGCTCTCGTCCTTCGAGTGCTCCATGGGTTACAGTCCCCCGCTCTTCCCAGAGGAGGTCAACATACCCTCTGCCCAGATGTTCGTCTGCCACTGTTGGCGTACCTGGAAGAGAGCTCGGTCCGCTCTTCTCAAGACCACCTCCAGGTATCGTTGACAGGTGGATCACCACCGGATGCTGGCTCCCCGCTTTTGTCTTGGGCAGAGGGCATGGCTGTCTACTCGGGATCTGCCCGTTTGGGTAGAGTCCCGCAAGCTTTATCGGCCCTTACCCTCTGCTGTTGCCGGCACCCTCCATATACATACCACGTTTCATGTATCAAAGATTAAACCTCTGACTCACTGCACAATGTTTCCTCTTTCCAGGCCCACCCCTCCCCCGTCTCATCTCCTGAGTGTTCGACCTCGGAGTTGGGCATTCTAGCAACTGGTTGACTGGTAGGGTTATGGTTCAGAGGAGAGGTGCAGGGTCCCCGCTAGGAACATCCTGGACCCAGCCCTAATCGCTGAGTTCCACCGCTGGCATCCCGATCAACCAGGTATGTGCCCGGGTAGGATGCCACACCCTGATCTGTTTCACCTGTCTTGTGCTTGTTTCCACCCCCCTCCAGGTGTTGCTCATTTTCCCCATTATCCCATGTGCATTTATACCTGTGTTTTCTGTTTGTCTGTTGCCAGTTCGCCTTGTCTCGTCAAGCCCACCAGCGTTTTTTCCCGTACTCCCGTTTTTCTCTCTAGTTCCTGTTTGGACCATTCTGCATGCCCTGACCCTGCCGTTCTATACCTTGTGACACTACCCTGGATTACTGACCTCTGGCTGCCCTTGACCTGTTGTTTACCTGCTGTTACGGCTTTCTAGGTGGGAAGGAGAGTCGGACCAAAATGCGGCGTGTAGATTACGATCCATGTTTATTAAACTGAAGCAACACGAATCTAAATACAAACACTACAAAACAATAAACGTAACGAAAACCGAAACAGCCTATACTGGTGTAAATAAACACAGAACAAGGACATCAGGACACTAAGGACAATCACCCACGAAACACTCAAAGAATATGGCTGCCTAAATATGGTTCCCAATCAGAGACAACGATAAACTCCTGCCTCTGATTGAGAACCACTTCAGACAGCCATAGACTTAACTAGAACACCCAACTAAGCTACAATCCCAATACAAACACACCACATACAAACACCCATGCCACACCCTGGCCTGACCAAATAAATGAAGACAAACACAAAATACTTCGACCAGGGTGTGACACCTGACCCGTTTTTGTAATGCACTTTTACTTCGAACGGTCTGCATCTGGGTTTTATCCTGAGGTCTGACAGATGTTGACCCTTCTCATTTATATCAAATAATTATTAGAGGTACACAAGTTGTTTTCAAAATAAGTCAATGTAATTATACTGAAGAGAAAAATAACATTCAACGATTTCACAGTTCATAGAAGGAAATCAGTCAATTTAAATAAATTCATTAATCTATGGATTTCACATGACTGGGCACCCCCACGGGTGATGAAGCCAGATGTGGAGGTCCTGGGCTGGCGTTGTTACAAGTGTTGAGGCCAGCTGGATGTACTGCCAAATTCTTTAAAATTACATTGGAGGCGGCTTATGGTAGAGAAATTAACATAAAATGATCTGGCAACAGCTCTGATGGACATTCCTGCAGTCAGCATGCCAATTGAACACTCCCTCAAATTGAGACATCTGTGGCATTGTGTTGCGACAACTTTTTAGTGGCCTTTTATTGTCCCCAGCACTTGGTGCACCTCTGTAATGATCATGCTGTTTAATCAGCTACTTGATATGCCACACCTGCATGCATTCTTAGCACAGGATAAATGCTCACTAATAGCGATATAAACATGTGTGGACAAAATCGGAGAGAAATACGTTTTTTTGTGTGTGCGTATGTAACATTTCTGGGATCTTCCATTTCCGCTCAGGAAACATGGGACCAACACTTTACATATTGCGGTTCCATTTTTGTTCAGTATAGATCTACAGCCAACGCGCGTCCTGAATGTAATGGTCTTATGGGAGTGTATTCCAACAGTTTTGTTTATTTTTTTATTTTTTACTGTTGCCTAGGTTTTAACCGATTTTGTACATACAGTATACAATCCTTTATGTCCATATGTACCTCTGTGATTAATTATGATTGACTTTGCGCAAAAGTATCTCTACACACATCATCTTCTGCTCATTTATCACTCCAGTGTTAATCTGCTGCTCATTTATCACTCCAGTGTTAATCTGCTGCTCATTTATCACTCCAGTGTTAATCTGCTGCTCATTTATCACTCCAGTGTTAATCTGCTGCTCATTTATCACTCCAGTGTTAATCTTCTGCTCATTAATCACTCCAGTGTTAATCTGCTGCTCATTTATCACTCCAGTGTTAATCTGCTGCTCATTTATCACTCCAGTGTTAATCTGCTGCTCATTTATCACTCCAGTGTTAATCTTCTGCTCATTAATCACTCCAGTGTTAATCTGCTGCTCATTTATCACTCCAGTGTTAATCTTCTGCTCATTAATCACTCCAGTGTTAATCTGCTGCTCATTAATCACTCCAGTGTTAATCTGCTGCTCATTAATCACTCCAGTGTTAATCTTCTGCTCATTAATCACTCCAGTGTTAATCTTCTGCTCATTAATCACTCCAGTGTTAATCTGCTGCTCATTAATCACTCCAGTGTTAATCTGCTGCTCATTTATCACTGACTTGTTTATTGTATTATTGGCTTGTTTATTGTTTATTCCATGTGTAACTCTGTTGGTGTCTGTGTCACACTGCTTTGCTTTATCTTTGCTAGGTCGCAGTTGTAAATGAGAACTTGTTCTCAACTAGCCTACCTGATTAAATAAAGGTGAAATAAATAAAACATTTGTTTCCACACCCACCATGCGTCGTGTGTGTGTGTGTGTATATGGTCATGTGAGGTGAAATGTGTATATTTTGGGATGTGAGAACTCGAAGATCCGTTTCGGATCGAAACGTTGTAATAAAAAAAACAATGTGCAGGCCTTCCTGTTCTTTACATGTTCATGGTAAGTGACATAGTTACATTTAAAAATAAACGTCAGACACTCAGAAGATCCTGAGTGGCGCAGTGGTCTAAGGCACTGCATCTCAGTGCAAGATGTGTCACTACAGTCCCTGGTTTGAATCCAGGCTGAATCACATCTGGCTGTGATTGGGAGTCCCATAGTTGGTACACAGTTGGCCGGGGGAGGCCGTCATTGTAAATTAGAATTTGTTCTTAACTGACTAGTTAAATAATAAAAAAATATATTTCCCATACTTCTGATCATGCCACTCTTTTGGGTGTAATTTTATTGCTTTTATTGCATGGCTAGTCTCTACGGCAGGAAGTTACTTCAATATGTCTGACCTCCTTAGTGCTTAGAGTCCTGTCCAACCTCCCTGGCCAGTGCCAGTCCCAGTGCCAGCCAGTAGAGTGGTGTGATGTTGAGTGCTGGGCTTTAACAGGGATCAGTGACCCTCATTATTAGTGTTCTCACTGGAGGACCTCTGTGCTGGACTGGACTGGGTAACACTGTCACCATTTTAAAGCTGCTGTGGCAATGTAAAGAGAATACCCCTGACCTGAATCTCAATGAGGTCCACTCTCAAACTATGGTGCTGCACATATGTCTTGTCCTTGACAATTGTATACAGTATCAAGGATGATTCCCCTTTTCTCTTCCTTTGTCTGTGTGTGTGAGTGTGTGTGTGTGTGTGTCTAGTTACAGGTAACTGCCAAAATAATGGAAACGCTTGAGCAAATTAGGGATACAATGTACTGTATATTGAAAGTAGGGGCTTCCACAGTGGTGTGGTTCCTGAGTTAATTAAGGAATTAACTAATAGGATGACAATGCCCCCATCCACACTTATGGGAGATTCTTGAGCAGCACCTGAGCCAGCATTTACCACCACCATCAACAAAACACAAAATTATGGAATTTCTCAAGGAGGAATGGCGTCGCATCTCTCCAATATAGTTCCACAAACTTGTAGAATCTATGCCAAGGTGCATTGATGCTGTTCTGGCTCATGGTGGCCCAACGCCCTATCAAGACACTTTATGTTGGTGTTTCCCTTATTTTGTCAGTTACATGTATATGACTGTGTGTGTGTTGTATGGCATGTTTCTGTTTTTTTATAGCTGAGGTTATTTCCAGACATTGAGGTTTGATTCTCCATTAACTGCAGCGTGTGCCTTGTCATTTGGCCAGTGGAGCAGTCACAACCTTCCAGAATAGGGATGCGTGGGATGTTCCCATCCAGCTGAGGGATAAGGCTGCTGCCCACTAATTAGAGAGGGACTTGAGGAAAGTATAGCATCAAGGAGACGACTGCCTCAATACATTACTGAGTAACGCAACAAAAAGGATGGTTATCCTTTTCTATTTTGGGAATCTATTCAGGATGGATGGTCAGTCACCACACTCACAGGGTGAATATTGCTGGCCTTTTGATAACAGAGGAGGGTTATTGTCTCTGGCCTCTATTGCGTTGGTTACCATTTAGGAGAATACAATGCACTAATGGTGATGAACTGTGATGTGATCTGGACTGTGTTCCTATAAAAGTTTGGGGTACAGGTTTATGAAGAAAGGGAGATTGTGGCCTTCATGGCATGATATTGACATGTAGTTGGTTAAGTAGTGTGCATACATCTATTACAAAGAGGGAGGTTTACACTCACCGGACAGTTTATTAGGTACCTAAAAGGTGTCGGAAACATTTGTAGCTCACTGGAATCAAGGGACCTAACGTGTGGCAGGAAAACATTCCCCACACCAGCACACCAACACCACCAGCCTGTACCAGACCGGATAGGTCCATGGACTCGTGCTGCTTATGCCAAATCCTGACTCTGTCATCATCATGATGCAACAGAAACCGGGATTCGTCGGACCAGGCAATGTTTTCCCACTCCTCAATTGTCCAGTGTTGGGGATCGTGTAAACACTGGAGCCGTTTCTTTTGAGTTTTTAGCTGATAGGAGTGGAACCTGGTGTTATCGTCTGCTGCAATAGCCCATCCGTGACAAGGATCGACAAGTTGTGCGTTCCGAGATGCCGTTCTGCATACCAATGTTGTACCGGAGCCGTTATTTGTCTGCCTGTTAGCTTGCACGATTCTTGCCATTCTTCTTCGACCTCTCTCATGAAAGAGATGTTTTCTCCCACCTGGACTGCCACTGGCTGGATATTTTGTGTTTGTAGCACCATTCTCGGGAAAACTCTAGACACTGTCATGCGTGAAAATCCCAGGAGGGCAGCCATTTCTGAGATACTGGATCCGGAGCGCCTGGCACCGACGATCATACCAAGTCCCTTAGGTCACTCGCTTTGCCCATTCTAACGTTCAATCGAATAGTAACTGAATGCCTCGATGCCTGTTTACCTGCTTTATATAGCAAGCCACGGACACGTGACTCACTGTCTGTAGGAGCGATCCATTTTCGTGAACGGGGTGGTGTACCTAATAAACTGGCCAGTGAGTGTAGCTTGAGAATCCCTGAGCCAAACAGACTATGGGAATAGATGGTCTTTGAGGCATGGATCATTGCCTCATGTCGAGACCCAAAGAAACCACACCTAATCATGGTAGTCTGCAGCAATGCCCTATTAAATCACTACTGAAAACAACGTTGTTACTTAGGTATGCTGAAAATTCTAGCAGAACCAGCACCTCTGGATGGGGAAAAGTTACTGTGTGGTGAACCACAGACCCCTGTGCAAATATACTCACATAAATCACTGGTGCACTGATGGATAAACACACACACACACACACACACACACACACACACACACACACACACACACACACACACACACACACACACACACACACACACACACACACACACACACACACACACACACACACAGCAAGGTTCTGCATGGGACTGCGTGTTGTGGAGGAGAGGAAAGGGATCTTACCTCCATGGGAACCACCTGCATGAGAATGGCAAAGTTGGTGAGATGGTTACACAGACACACCGAGTAGGACATGTTCCCTCCGGACCGCACACAGCCCTCATTGGACCAAACACCCACCTTTGAACTGATGGAGGATAGACAGACACACACACACACACATACATACATACATACATACATACATACATACATACAGACAGACAGACAGACAGACAGACAGACAGACAGACAGACAGACAGACAGACAGACAGACAGACAGACAGACAGACAGACAGACAGACAGACAGACAGACAGTCAGTCAGTCAGTCAGGTAGAGGAAGGAGACACACACAGAGACACAGGAGTTGAGACAGAGAGATTGTCAGACATATATGCAAGCACACACATAAACATGCCTGTCAAAATAGCAGGGATAAATCTACAATGGCACATACTCCCTAAACCAGATTATATTCTAGGTAAAACGATTATGTGAGAGGCCCTTTAACACATGTTTTGCAGAATTAGATTTTTAATAGGGCTGTCAAATATTTCATTTTTTTTTCATGAACCACAGAAGGAAGGGGACAGGAAGCATAATGAGTCCAAGTAAAACAGTCACAATTCACAATGATTTATAGCATTGAAACAGCCAAAACATTGGCTTATCAGATGGCAGTGTTTTTACTGAAGGTTGTACACTCCCTTCCTCAATATATATACTGTACCAAATGTATTGATGCTATGTATCAAGGATGTACTGTATATGATGATGATGTTTTGGGCCTAATGAGGTATTTCAGTGATAGACATGAAATAGACATATTTCAGTGTGCATATGTAAACCCAACCTGTAGTCGAGGAAGGCACAGTAGAGGAACACTTTGTTGCTTTGGTTTAAGGCTTGACCCTGCTGATCCCTGTTCTGAAAAAGGAAAACAATGTCCTAATTTCACAGTTACAGCTCTACTTCACAAACCTCTATTGTGAGATGGGCATGTGTGACATTTTGATATTCTTTGACATTTGTATCTTGTCAAAATCAAATCCCAAAGAAGGCCTCATTTTATATTTCTGAACAGAATTCAGTTGATGAACCAGAAGTCCAGGTCTCCCTTGAAAAATGGGTTGTTTTACCTCAAGGAGACAACCTGTTAAAATAAATCATTAAATAGAAAACAATTGACTTGATTGTATTAGTGAGTTGGAGTGATGGCCAACCCTGGCTTTTGTTTACTCCCATAAACCAGAGCAACCTGTTAGGAAAGTTACTGTAATCACCATGAGAGGGGCATGGGATCATTTGGAAGCTTTGGAAATGAGCAGCTCTCTCGAAGACGGCTTTCCATGACTCCAGTTGGCTCTCTCTTCATAAAATAAGCTTAACAACACCATTAGAGCTGGCTCGATGCGCTCCAAAAGTAGCAATCTCTTTTGAATTTGGAAGAATGAACCACCTTCTTTCTTTTTGTTTTGTGAAATCAAATAACAATGTCCCCTTCACTGGTGTTGAGAGACCAATAAACATCTGAAGAAGACTTCAGCTTAACAAGCTAGAGCAGAGGTGTCAAACAAATTTTGCCCCGTGGGCCGCATTTGGTCTTCAATGAGGTCCGGAGGGCTGCAGTGAAAATTGGTAACATTTCCTTGTGCTAAAAATAGTCCTCTATCTATCGTTTTAGGAACTGTCAATGCTCCCTGACTGTCTAGCTGGACACAGTCAAGAAACTGTATGAATGCATGTCCATTATCATATCTACACAGTTTAGATTTGGTTTTAGCCATTTTAAAGTACAGTTGAAGTCAGAAGTTTACATACTGTACACCGTAGCCAAATATATTTAAACTCAGTTTTTCACAATTCCTGACATTTAATCCTAATAAAAAGTCATTTTCTTGGTCAGTTAGGATCACCAATTTATTTTAAGAATGTGAAATGTCAGAATAATAGTAGAGAGAATGATTCATTTCAGCTTTATTTCTTTCATCACATTCCCAGTGGCTCAGAAGTTTACATACATTCAATTAGTATTTGGTAGCATTGCCTTTAAATTGTTTAACTTGGGTCAAACATTTCAGGTAGCCTTCCACAAGCTTCCCACAATAAGTTGGGTGAATTTTGGCCCATTTCTCCTGACAGAGCTGGTATAACTGAGTCAGGTTTGTAGGCCTCCATGCTCACACACGCTTTTTCAGTTCTGCCCACACATTTTCTATGGGATTGAGGTCAGGGCTTTGTGATGGAGGGAGTTGAAAGTCCGTGTTGCCCAGCAACAGCCCCAAAACATCACTGCTCTAGAGGAGATCTGCATGGAGGAATGGGCCAAAATACCAGCAACAGTGTGTGAAAACCTTGTGAAGACTTACAGAAAATGTTTGACCTCAGTCATTGCCAACACAGGGTATATAACAAAGTATTGAAATAAACTTGTTATTGACCAAATACTTATTTTCCACCATAATTTGAAAATGAATTCAATTAAAAATCTTACAATGTGATTTTCTTGATTTTTTTTGTCATTTTGTCTGTCATAGTTGAAGTGTACCTACGATGAAAATTACAGGTCTCTCTCATCTTTTTAAGTGGGAAAACTTGCACAATTGGTGGCTGACTAAATACTTTTTTTGTCCCACTGTATATTATTTTACATTATGATGAAGTGAAAACATGTTTTTAGAGATTTTTGCAAATTTATTGAAAATTAACTACAGAAATATCTATAAAATATTCACACACCTGAGTCAATACTTTGTAGAAGCACCGTTGGCAGCGATTACAGCTATGAGTCTTTCTGGGTAAGTCTCTGAGATTTCCACATCTGGATTGTGCAACATTTGCCCAATATTATTTTCTAAATTCTTCAAGCTCTGTCACATTGAATGTTGATCATTGCTAGACAACTATTTTAAGTTCTGGCCATAGATTTTCAAGTAGATTCAAGTCAAAACTGTCACTGGCCACTCAGGAACATTCACTGTCTTCTTGGTAAGCAACTCCAGTGTAGATTTGGCTTTGTGTTTTAGGTTATTGTTATTGTTACTGAAAGGTGACTTAATCTCCCAGTGTCTGGTGGAAAGCAGACTGAACCATGTTTTCCTCTAGGATTTTGCCTGTGCTTGGCTCCATTCCATTTATTTTTTTATCCAGAAAAACTCCCCAGTCCTTAATGATTACAAGCATACCTATAACTTGATCCAGTCACCACTATGCTTGAAAATATCAAGAGTGGTACTCATTAATGTGTTGTATTGGATTTGCCCCAAACATTACACTTTGTATTCAGGACAAAAAGTGACTTGCTTTGCCACATTCATTGCAGTATTACTTTAGTGTCGTGTTGCAAACGGGATGCATGTTTTTAATTATTTTTTTATTCTGTACAGACTTCCCTTTTTTCACTCTGTCAATTAGGTTAGTATTGTGGAGTAACTACAATGTTGTTGATCCATCCTCAGGTTTCTCCTATCACAGTCTTCAAACTGTAACTGTTTTAAAGTCACCATTGGCCTCATGGTGAAATCCGTGAGTGGCTTTCTTCCTCTCCGGCAACTGAGTTTGGAAGGACGCCTGTATCTTTGTAGTGACTGGGTGTATTAATACACCATCCAAAGTGTAATTAATAACTTGTCTGCTTTATTATATTTACCCATCTCCCAATAGGTGCCCTTTTTGCGAGGCATTGGATAACCTCCCTGGTCTTTGTGGTTGAATCTGTGTTTGAAATCCACTGCTTTACTGAGGACCTTACAGACCTTACACTTTGATATTATGGGGTATTGTGTGTACTGTGGGCCGGTCAGATAAATTCACAATTCACAATTTAATTTAATTCACAATTCACAATTTAATCAACTTAAAATTCAAGCTGTAAAACAACAAAATGTGGAAAAAGTAAAGGGGTGTGAATACTTACTGTATATATATATATAAACAATTCTTACCCAAACCACCCAGGCCGTATTGGACACCCTGACTGACGGGTTTGACACCCCCCCGAGCTAGATCATAACAAAGGCTCAACCCCGCAGCAAAGGTGATTATTACATTGTGTGAGACTCCTTACTGTCATTTTATTTGATTATAACTCACTTTTTACATATAATTCCTTTAATCAGATTTAAATGGAGTCCCCAGAGACAGTGAGCTAATGGTTGAAGGAATGTGGTAATTCGGGCCTGGCTATGGTTTCAGGTTCACCCTAACGCTCCATCCAATCTTTCCTCAAGACAAAACAACGTATTCATAGGCTGGCATGGTGTAACATCTACAGCAGACCCACCTCTCCTTATTCCCTGGGCCTTAATGGAGAAATTAGATCAGAGTGTTGAGATGAACTGTCTCTATTCCCTTCTGGAAAAAGTGAGTGAGCAGGAGAGTGAATCTGACAGTGAGGCACGATGCCTTGTGCATGTGTCTGTTTCCTGGCCCTACCATACACTCTCTGTTTCATATTACCTTATAATGTTAGCTATGGGCCAAACTCTTGCCTTCATAGTATATATTTTGTGTGTGATTTTCGCCTTACTCACACAATAGCTAAGTCTGTACTTTGATCAACCTGTGTAGAGCAGTGTGCTGCTCACCTGAACATTGTGCTTTATGTACAGAAAGGACTCATGTGTAGGACTGTGTGCTCCATAGACAGGCCTTGAGAGCAGCACACATGCAGCCCATCAGCATGGGAAACGTCTGTCTTTGACGAGGTGCGAGAGACCCTCTGGGAGAGTTTACAGGGCCCTGTGGGGTTTAATAACTCACTGGTTCTTGGTGGGTGTAAATAGAAGCAGATGGGAGGGTGAGGTACAACTAGGATCCATTCACAGTCCAGGAAGAGAAAGAACAATTATACACTGCCATCAGGCATTCCTCTACTCTGGAACATGTGTTCTCTTCTATCGCTGAAACTTTGATGCTATTATGTAGTGAGAAAACTAGGGGACTAATTTTCCACATTGAGTGATTACGGAGAGGGAAAATGTTACAAGCTCTGACATGGACCAGACCCATGATGAAAAGCACACTGATGAAACGGACAGTCACAGATGGGAGATGTGGTATTATTCAGTCACAATGTCTCTGTGGCGACACAGTGGTTGTTTTTCTGATATGTCCGTTAGGTGTTTCTGAGCCCATATCTGGGGAGAGTGAGAGTAGGGAGAGTGATGTGGAGTTGAGTCTCTCCTCAGTGTTAGAATGCAGAAAGAAAGTGAGAGAGAGAGAGAGAGAGTGAGAGAGAGAGAGAGAGAGAGAGAGAGAGAGAGAGAGATGTCATCTGGTCTGTGTGTGTGTGTGTGTGTGTGTGTGTCTGTGCGTGTGTCTGTGTGTGTGTGTCTGTGTGTGCGCGTGTGTCTATGCGTGTGTGTCTATGCGTGTGTGTCTGTGTGTCTATGCGCGCGTGTGTGTGTCTGTCTGTCTGTGTGTGTCTGTGTGTGCGCGTGTGTCTATGCGTGTGTGTGTGTCTGTCTGTGTGTGCGCGTGTGTCTATGCGTGTGTGTGTGTCTGTGTGTGTGTGTCTGTCTGTGTGTGTCTGTGTGTGTGCGCCTGCCACTGCTCCCTCGTCTCCCTGGTGCCCTGCAGCCTCACCGTCTGCCAGGAAAGAGAGCCCCGCTCCATCAATTTATTAACAACAGAGGGCTAGCAAAATTAGCCTTGGAAATCACTTCAAACCTCATCTGAGGGAGAGAAAGAGAGCGGAGAGAGAAAGACAGCGACAGAGAAACAGTCAGAGAGAAAGAGACAGAGAACGGAGGAGAGAGAGAAAGACAGAGACAGAGACTGGAAGGCAGATTGAGGGAAAAAAATAAGTGAATGAGACTGCCAGAGGAAGGCCGAGAATAAGTGGCAGAGTGAGTGAGAGAAAGGGAGTAAGAGACACAGATAGTAGTAAACTACTGTAGTTCCCCTCTCTCTTTCCTCAGAGATCATTAAATGAGTAGTGAAGAAAGCAGTTTGTCTCAACTGTTCTGTCAACCCACTAGGTCTACATCACAAACAATGAGAGACCAGCGACATCCATCTAATCATTGAATCAGGGCATACCATAGAGTATGGATCGAGAATCCTGCAGCTCAGTAAGGAGTATAGTTAATGATTATGCAACTCTTTAAGGGTGAACGGGGTATTTTTCAGCTGCCATGACATCATGACAACACGCCTATCATGTGGCAGCGTGTTGCATAACAACATTTGGGGGAGATTCGTAGGGAGTATTATGCTTCAGGGATGAGTGGCATATGCTGGTGATTAACGAAAAGCCCCCCCCCCCCCCATCTGTCATCATGGTGAAAGAATGGCCTTCCACGTCTGCCCTGCCAACAGGATAAATACCGGCTACATTCTGATATGTCTATTCTGGTCATATGAACAAATGTTGTGCTTTAGCTAGTTAATGTCAATGCAAAGCTTGACGTCTTTGAAGACAATCTCACAATGTCCATGGACAGAATGACAAGGTAAAAATACAAACTCTCACACATAACATCTGCACATAAGCCCCCCTACATGACATACCCGCCAAACTCTTCGAGCTCCTCTCTGCACTGTGGCATCTTTCAGACCTCCCATGATTGCCAGAGCTGGATGTCAAGCCCTCTCTGTGGTTGAACTCACCTCCCCAACCACTGACAGGACACGCCTTCTCAAATCCAAAGAGATCAGACTATTCCAGGCCAAATTGAATACTAGCTTTTGACAGCTGGTTCTAAGACAGAAAGAATAAAGTGCAAAAGAAGAGGGAAGGGCGTATGGATGGTGGCTCACTCTCATGTGGACCTCTTGTAGGCTTCAATGCAGTGATTCTGACACATTGATACAGGAATACTGTATATACTGTACAGCAACTATGACACTACCTATCCATCAAAACTAAGCCCAACACCACCATATGTTCTTGAACTTCTTCGATATAGGGGGTGCTCTTTTAATTTTTGGATAAAAAAACGTTCCCGTTTTAAACAAGATATTTTGTCACGAAAAGATGCTCGACTATGCATATAATTGACAGCTTTGGAAAGAAAACACTCTGACGTTTCCTAAAACTGCAAAGATATTGTCTGTGAGTGCCCCAGAACTAATGCTACAGGCGAAACCAAGTTGGAATTTCATACAGGAAATGCCCCAGATTTTGAATGCGCTGTGTTCCAATGTCTCCTTATATGGCTGTGAATGCGCCAGGAATGAGCCTACACTTTCTGTCGTTTCCCCAAGGTGTCTGCAGCATTGTGACGTATTTGTAGGCATATCATTGGAAGATTGACCATAAGAGACTACATTTACCAGGTGTCCGCTTGGTGTCCTCCGTCAAAATTATTGCACAATCTCCAGCTGCGTCCACTTTTCCATTAGGTTCAGAGGAGAAAGGCAACTGCCACGAATGATTTATCATCGAATAGATATGTGAAAAACACCTTGAGGATTGATTCTAAACAACGTTTGCCATGTTTCTGTCGATATTATGGAGTTAATTTGGAAAAACGTTTGGCGTTGTAATGACTGAATTTTTTCTTTTTCTTAGCCAAACGTGATGAACAAAAAGGAGCGATTTCTCCTACACAAATAATCTTTTTGGAAAAACTGAACATTTGCTATCTAACTGAGAGTCTCCTCATTGAAAACCTCTGAAGTTCTTCAAAGGTAAATGATTTTATTTGAATGCTTTTCTTGTTTTTGTGAAAATGTTGCCTGCTGAATGCTAGGCTTAATGCTATGCTAGCTATCAATACTCTTACACAAATGCTTGTGTAGCTATGGTTGAAAAGCATATTTAGAAAATCTGAGATGACAGTGTTGTTAACAAAAGGCTAAGCTTGTGAGCCAATATATTTATTTCATTTAATTTGCGATTTTCATGAATAGTTAACGTTGCGTTATGCTAATGAGCTTGAGGCTCCCGGATACGGGATTGCTCGACGCTAAAGGTTAACGTACAGCCAAATAGCGGACTAACTCACAAACTCCCTCTGCACACTGTCCAGCTCTACCACACTAACCCACATTCTCTGGGCTGGCATTGCTAGTCTGTAGTAAAGACTTGTACATTTACAGCCATTTTTTATCTCAATATCAAATAATTTCTGGGTAACAATTAAGTACCTTACTGTGATTGTTTTAAATGAAAATGGTCACAAGCAAAGAACAATTTCTCAATAAATAATTTTGCTTGGACTGTCTGAGAGTGGTCTGAGTGGGGCGGGGAAATCTAAAACTAGCTGTTGTTAGCAGAGATGCTTGAAACTCTCTTTCTTATTGGTCTATTAACTAATTTACCACCTGGTGATGTCACCAGGCAGGCCAAAACTCCATCCCACAAAAACAGGCTGAAATTTCAGGCGGTCTTATCAAACAGTTCTTACACTATAACGACAACATCATTTTCAAAATGTTCACAGAATTATTCCAAAATCATAGTGGGAAAATATATATAAAACACAGAAAAATCACATTTTTGACAGCACTGAGCCTTGAAATTCGTGTCTTATGTAAAACACAATTAATAAAAATAAAGTCACCAATATCTTTTCAATTTCCCCACGTTTCGACATAGCAATCTAATTAAGAGCATGGAGAGAGACAGGGTGTAATTTAGAATTACTCTGAGGTGTGTGGTGTGGGACAGATACAATCGTCAGCCACTGAAAACTAGTCTAACAGCACAACCGTCTGCAGAGACAAGGAGAGCATTGAAACTCAAACTACATCAGCCACACCATTATACCAAAAACACATGAATGAACTTCCTTTGTTGCCTTAGTATTTTAATAAACAGGAGAGTTCAGGTAGAGCTAAACCCGGTGTCTGGTTCCACTATATAACACGTAGAAAGTGCAAACATATGCATCTCCCCATGGCAACACTTACTGTAGTTAAAATTAGCCACAAAAGGAAGCACTTTATTGCTCTATGTCTGGGACAGGCACACAGAGGTGCAGTGAAACACTATCCAGTCCAGCAGGCACAATGGACCAAAGCACTCAGCACAGCAGGTTAGGATCACAGCAGAGCTTTAGTCACACATCACTGACTTGGGATCTGTTATGATATTATTTCAGACTGGGATCCACTTTTAATTGGTGGGTCTGAGCTAACCCCAGGACAGTTTGGGCTTAATAAACCGGCAATATTGCTATGATATAAAGCTCCATGGTGTCAGACACACCAACTCATTTAGAGGATGTGGAGGAACGGTTAGTGCCATCCGGGATCCTTGGGATTTCCCTATCCTAAACCCTAACCTTAACCCCTACCATTACCCTAACCCCTACCCTAACCTTAACCCCTACCATTACCCTAAACCCTACCCTAACCTTAACCCCTACCATTACCCTTACCCCTATCCTAAACCCTAACCTTAACCCCTACCATTACCCTAACCCCTACCCTAACCTTAACCCCTACCATTACCCTAAACCCTACCCTAACCTTAACCCCTACCATTACCCTAACCCCTACCCTAAACCCTAACCCCTACCATTACCCTAAACCCTAACCTTAACCCCTACCATTACCCTAACCCCTACCCTAACCTTAACCCCTACCATTACCCTAAACCCTACCCTAACCTTAACCCCTACCATTACCCTAACCCCTACCCTAAACCCTAACCCCTACCATTACCCTAAACCCTAACCTTAACCCCTACCATTACCCTAACCCCTACCCTAAACCCTAACCCCTACCATTACCCTAAACCCTAACCTTAACCCCTACCATTACCCTAACCCCTACCCTAAACCCTAACCTTAACCCCTACCATTACCCTAACCCCTACCCTAAACCCTAACCCCTACCATTACCCTAAACCCTAACCTTAACCCCTACCATTACCCTAAACCCTAACCCCTACCATTACCCTAACCCCTACCCTAACCCTAACCCCTACCATTACCCTAACCCATACCATTACCCTAACCTAAACCCTAACCTTAACCCCTACCATTACCCTAACCCCTACCCTAAACCCTACCATTACCCTAAACCCTAACCTTAACCCCTACCATTACCCTAACCTAAACCCTAACCCCTACCATTACCCTAACCCCTACCCTAAACCCCTACCATTACCCTAACCCCTACCCTAAACCCCAACCCCTACCATTACCCTAACCCCTACCATTACCCTAACCCCTACCCTAAACCCTAACCCCTACCATTACCTTAACCCCTACCATTACCCTAACCCCTACCCTAAACCCTAACCCCTACCATTACCCTAACCCCTACACTAACCTTAACCCCTACCATTACCCTAACCCCTACCCTAAACCCTAACCCTACCATTACCCTAACCCCTAAACCCTACCCTTACTCTAACCATAACCTTAACCATTTTAAATGTCAACTTCAATGTGGTAGGGATGTCCCAAGGAGCCTGGAAAGCAAGGACAGCGGAGGAAACATGTGAGCATAGCTTCACAACACAACTGGCCCAAAGCAGAGTGAGGTCATGATATCAGGGGAAATGTAAGGCTTGCAGCTGTGGTCTGAGTTGAGCCTTCAAGGTATAAACACAAAACAACTATGTAAGTGTTGATAAGTGTGAAGAAAAGTGAAGCCAATTAAATGCTGGAAGTTGCCATTTTGTTTTGATAGGGCAGGAGGCCAAGATCTGGAAGTCTAACAATCTCACTCTAGTTATATTGCAATATCCTTGATTGCAAAATGATATGGCATTTTGTTGAAATTATATGCTGGCCTTGCTGGGATAAAACAATCACACTACATACACCAAGCTTAATCTGAGATATTGGTCTTTTCATTGAGTTGTGTTAATATGGGAGAATGTTACTTAAAGGAAAGATTCAGACATTTTCAATGTTATATAGTTTTGTGCATTTCTGAGCGATTTTCTATCGATTCCCTGGGCCATTTCATGTGATTCATCATGCAAAACTCATCATACTGGTTGTATTTCTACCTGCTTGAACAGCAATAGCTTAGATACACATGGAAACATGAAATTACCCCGGTAATCGATAGAACATCGCACAGAGATGCACAAAAACGATATAACATTGAAAATGGGTGAATCTTTCCTTGAAATATGCGCCACACTGTCACTTTCTCTTTTGCCCCAGGAAATTAAAAGGAAGTTCCATTTGAGTAACTTTGGGAAAGGGGAACAGCGCAAGGGGGAGAGAGAGAAAAAATTGGGTGGGGGAAAGAGAGACCCTCAATGCAAAGCTCCTGGCAAGAGGAGGATAGCAATCGCCAGACCTCCATCTGCGATTGATCAGCGAGCTGGCCCAAATGTGTGAGAGAGAGAGAGTGAGAGAAAGGGAAAAGAGAGAGAAAGAAAGAAAGAAAGAAGAAAAGGAGAGAGAGAGAGAAAGAAAGAGAGAGACTCACCCACAGGGTTTGGGTTGGATGTGTACTGGGAGCTATAAAAACTGGCAATAAAGACTGCTTGTGGCAGAGACGACTGATACCATCGTTGGCTTACTTGTTTAAAAAATATTGGGTATCAGGGTTCTTAAAAAAGGTTTCGGTGGGTTTATTTTCTCCGTTTTTGATTAATAATTAATTCCACCCTTATTTGGAAGCTCCTGAAAGTCTACTAGACTTGCAATCCCTGATCTCCCCTTCAAACACTCTCATCCTCACACCCCTTTTATGTTTTTATTAAGCAGACATACAGCAGATGGATAAAATTCGGATCAATTACAGGGCAAAAGCAAGCTCTATAAAATGAAGTCAATATGACACCGAGCATTCATACTCGTTCTTTCATTCCAGCACCTGATAAAAGTGGCTGCTGCAGAACAGTATTAATGTGAGGGTCAGTTCTGGGAGAGATGGACAGAGGCCACCAGTGCTCCTACACTACTTTCTGTCCATTCCTCCACTCCCCACAGTCTCTCTCATGGAGCTGCCGCCGCCACTCCGAAACACAGTTTTATTGGCCTGTAAACTCAAGTCCTGCTTGTCAAAACCTTTTTTTTAATCCTTTCAATTTTGACACTGAGCAACACCGGCATTCGGTGAAATCACACTTTCCATTTCTTCACCTCATACCATCAGTGTGATGCTTTAAGCGAAGAGGAGGAGTGGGGTTTTTATGTATGTATTAATGTTTAACTACAGACCCCAGTGCCCCTCTCTCCTCTCCGCTGACCCTCCCACGCCAGACCCACATCGGACAGAGCTAATAAATCACGGTTGGAGCCAAGGCCCAATCAGCAACAGCGCAGAATAGCGTGAGAAAGCTCATGGGTTTCTGGCAGACCTGATAACACCTTCGCTCCGTATCGGAGTTGCTCCCCAAAACCCTGTTGGCTGGCGTGGCGTCACCTTGGACCAGACAGATACGACACAGCCAGTTAGCTCTGGAATGACATGACCTCGCTAGATGTTTGATGAGGCTCTGAGCTCACAAGTTATCAATCATGGATGCAAGGTCAAATTCACTGGCCATCCGCTCAGACCTGTTTGTGAACGATGCTAACAGCCATAACACAAGGTCATTATAGTTCATTACGACTGGTCAGTGACACTGTCAATTAATTGCATACAGTTTTAGTCATTCACAGCAATAGGTTTCATGAAGTAACTTTTTCAGCCCATAAGACAGTTGTCCTCCATGTGAAATAAAGGATGTGGACACACACAGAGATGCATACAAAGCTCGCCCCCACCCTCCATTTGGCAAATCTGACCATAATTCTATCCTCCTGATTCATGCTTCCAAGCCAAGGAAGTATCAGTGACTCACTCAATACGGAAGTGGTCAGACGCGGATGCTAAGCTCCAGGACTGTTTTGCTAGCGCAGACTGGAATATGTTCCAGGATTCATCCAATGGCATTGAGGAGTACACCACCTCAGTCATCGGCTTCATCAATAAGTGCATCAACGATGTCGTCCCCACAGTGACCGTACGTACATATCCCAACCAGAAGCCATGGATAATAGGCAACATCCGCATCGAGCTAAAGGATAAATCTGCCGCTTTCAAGGAGCGGGACACTAGTCCGTACGCTTGTAACAAATCCTGCTATGCCCTCAGACGAAACATCAAACAAGCAAAGTGTCAATACACGATTAAGATTGAATACTACTACACTGGCTCTGATGCTCGTCGGATGTGGCAGGGATTGAAAACTATTACAGACTACAAAGGGAAACCCCGCCGGGGCTTGCCCATTGAACGTGTACTCAAAGCATGCGCGGACCAACTGGCAAGTGTCTTCACTGACATTTTCAACCTCTCCCTGACCAAGTCTGTAAAACCTACATGTTTCAAGCAGACCACCATAGTCCCTGTGCCCAAGGAAGCGAAGGTAACCTGCCTAAATGTTTTACCGCCCGTAGCACCCACGTCGGTAGCCATGAAGTGCTTTGAAAGGCTGGTCATGGCACATCAACAGCATCCTCCCGGACACCCTAGACCCACTCCAATTCGCATATCACCCCAACAGATCCACAGATGACGCAATCTCAATCGCACTCCACACTGCCCTTTCTCACCTGGACAAAAGGAACATGTGAGAATGCTGTTCATTGACTACAGCTCAGCGTTCAACACCATAGTGCCCTCAAAGCTCATCACTAAGCTAAGGAACCTGGGACTAAACACCACCCTCTGCAACTGGATCCTGGACTTCCTGACGGGCCACCCCCAGGTGGTAAGTGTAGGCAACAACAAGTCTGCCACGCTGATACTCAACACTGGGGACCCTTAGGGGTGTGTACTTAGTCCCCTCCTGTACTCCCTTTTCATCCATGACTGCGTGGCCAAACACGACTCGAAGACCATCATTAAGTTTGCTGACAACACAAAAGTGGTAGGCCTGATCACCGACAACGATGAGAAAGCCTATAGGGAGGAAGTCAGAGAACTGGCAGTGTGGTGCCAGGGCAACAACCACACCGTCAATGTGAGAAAGACAAAGGAGCTGATCGTGGAACTCAAGATAAGGCGGGCCAAACAGGCCCCCATTAATATCGATGGGGCTGTAATGGAGCGGGTCGAGAGTTTCAAGTTCCTTGGTGTCCACATCACCAATTAACTATCATGGTCCAAACACACCAAGACAGTTGTGAAGAGGGCACAACATATCCTGTCCCCCCTCAGGAGACTGAAAAGATTTGGCATGGGTCCCCAGATCCTCAAAGACTTTTAGAGCTGCACCCTCGAGAGCATCCTGACCGTTTGCATCACCGACTGGTATGGCAACTGCTCGGCATCTGACCGTAAGGCGCTACAGAGGGTAGTGCGTATGGCCCATGGCCCAGTACATTACTGGGGCCAAGCTTCCTGCCATCCAGGACCTATATAATAGGCGGGGTCAGAGGAAAGCCCATAAAATTGTCAGAGACTCCAGTCACCCAGTCATAGACTGTTCTCTCTTCTACCACACGACAAGCTGTATAGGACCAAAAGGCTCCTTAACAGCTTCTATCCCCAAGCCATAAGACCCATGAACAATTAATCAAATGACCATCGGACTATTTACAATGACACTCCTCCTTCCCCTCCATTTGTTTTGCACACTGCTGCTACTCGCTGTTTATTATCTATGCATAGTCACTTCACCCCTACCTACATGTACAAATGACCTCGACTAACCTGCACCCCCGCACATTGACTCGGTACCGGTACCCCCTGTATATAGCCTTGTTATTGTTGTTTTATTGTGCTCCTTTTTATTCTTTTTTGGTTTATTTGGTAAATATTTTCTTAACTCTTCTTGAACTGCACTGTTGGTTAAGGGCTTGTAAGTAAGCGTTTCACGGTAAGGTCTACACTTGTTGTATTTGGCGCATGTTACAAATAACGTTTGTTTTGATTTGAAACATGAGGTGATGGTGGAGGATGAATGGCACAACGATGGGCCTCAGGATCTCAGGATCTCGTCACGGTATCTCTGAGCATTCAAATTTACATCGATAAAAATCTGTTTGTCGCCTGTAGCTTATGCCTACCCATACCATAACCCCACTGCCACCATGAGGCACTCTGTTCACCACACTGACATCAGCAAACCACTTGCCTACACAAAGCACTACAAAGAGACGTGATCGTATACAAATGTAAGCAAGGTTTGAAATGATGATGTTTTAGTCAAATATTATACCTGTTTGGACTTCTTGCAGTCAATTTTCAGTTTACAAATGACCAAAAATCTGCCCGCGGCTGAATCTAGTTGATGATCCCTGTACTACAGTATTACTAATACACAGGAGCTGTTGTTACCATGGCACCATGACCAGGATGGTGAAATATGGTGGAGCTGACAGGACTATGCTGCTGCTGATTACCCTGCTCAGACTTTAATAAAGTGACTAGATGTCTCTCTCTCTTCTCTTGCTGGCTAAAAGCGTTGGGAAAACAGAAGGGTCCATCACAAATCATTAAGCTACCCCTGAGCAATGGAGGCACGCCACGGGAAGTCATTAGGGAGTGGACTTGGGACAGGCAGTAAAAAGCGGAGTGAACAATGACGGGAAAGGTCTTCCACATAGTGGGTGAGCAGTTCTCCCTCTTTCCTAGTTCAGAGGGTGATAAGTATCCACCAGCTCGCAGAGACATAAAAATTCCCAAAATAGTCAGTCACTTTTGGCCTGAATCTATCCTCCGGCTCACAACAGACCAGTAATAGCATATGTACGTTTTTTTCTGGTTAAGGTTACAGCCAAAAAGTGATGTGTGAGGTATGCAACTTCCAAACATAAGTCTCAGCTATTGTCTTACGTTAGGTGTTGGCACTTGGGAGTTCCCAAGTCAAAAACCAAAATCACATACTGTACGGTAATTTGTCATAAAATATTTGGTGTCACTGGAGTTGAGGTCCAAACTATTCCCGTCACATGACCAATGTTCATTTCTGTGAAAACTATTGCTTGATCACTACTTTATCTTGTCACCATAACAACAAGCGGTAAGGCAGTGTAAGTGAGTGTAAATAGAAACACCTTGAATCAAGATGAAAGAGCACTGAAATGCATCTCCAGCACTTCATAATACAGGAGACTCTCCCCTCTCTTGTGGTGTCTGCTAAAATCATGTCACAGGAACCCGGTCAGATCATTGCAGCATAAACATTTATTTCCATGGGAAAATGGAGGCAAACAAAGCCCATTGCCATGGTTTCACAAAGCCGCATGGTTTTAATTTGTGCTCTTAAGAGAGACGGAAGGAAAAAAATACCTTTGATGGTGATTCACTTTAATAGCAAGTGAATATTTTCAACTGAGCAGCTCACATGGCAGGAGAAGCACATTCTCTACAAGTAAAATGGACTGGGGCTACTTATGTTAGCTGATGGAAAAATATCCCATCTTATTTTTGGTAAAAAATTATTGGATAAAATTACTATTGGATGATATCTTGTGGAGTTCATTTTGCCCTCCTCCAACTATTGAGTGTTTATGGAAAAGTGTTTGACTTGAAGTGGGTGATTTAAGATCACTCTATGGATGGACTTTCGAGCTCTCCATTGCATTTCTGCATTTACAGTAGGACTAACAATTGCCATACACGTTTTCTAAGTTAACTTTCATTATGGGTTTCAAATGCCATGGGAGAGGTCTAAAGCAGCTGGCAACACTTTCTCCACTAAATCCCTGCCACAAAGCAGAAAGGCAAAAAATATGTTGTTCATAAACTCAAATGTTTGTTTCTTTCAAAGTGCACAAAGCTTACAGTTCAAATGTTGATAATCACTTTTCTTTTGGGAAGAATCATGCTTTATTCAGGAAAATGAAGAGGTCTAATGGAAACAACAATAAATGTCCTTTGTCTTTGTGAGTACTGAGCTTCACAAGAAACAGTTCTTTTCACATACTGTGAGGGAAAACAGGGGGGGGTTATTTTTGAGTGCCTTTGGAATGATATAGATCAGAGATGGGAACTTTGATGGGGGTGGGGGCCACAAAAAGAGTGACTAACAAAATCAATGGGGGACCCCGGTTGGTAATTTGACCATGATTACTAGGTTAGATAGCAGGCTAGACTAACTTACCAATCAAAAAAAAGATAGCTGACATGGACTAATTGAGTGACTGTCCCCTACTGAGCCCCCCCCCCCTAAAAAAAAGAAACAATATACAAAAGGGGATACTCCTTAGCCAAAATCACACCCTTCTTCCGATAAGGTAACAGTCCCGCAACCAGCAACTGTGATGCCCATTTCTGAAGAACCATTGCTAAACAGTTTTCCAGCACAATTTTTCAAGTCCCTCACTCATAACAGAGATGGTTTCTTATGGCCAGTAAAATGGTAATCCATCGTCATAGCTTGGTAATTCAATACACTCCTGGGCGGTGTGTGTTGGTATGTACTCTTACCAGGATGTGTGTGAGGACGATCTTGATGAGCGGAGCCCCAGACAGGTTGACGGACAGGGCAGGTGATGGCTCCACCTTCAGTGAGATGAGGAAACTAGCCACCTGGATCTTATGGTCTTTGAAATCAGCTGCCTCGTTGATCCTGAGAGAGATGGTTTGTCACTAACACCAATGAGAGGTGTTTTATGTACACAGTAGTGTCACAGAGGGCTCAGAACAGTAGCAGGAGAGTGGGACTCTGAAACACCTGTCATGTCATCAATCACAGTGAAAACACAGCATTACGTCAGGAGCTTTTTGAGGTCAACAGGTAAGTGACGGTAGGTTGTAGAGGCAACACCCCCGTATCATTATACAGACGGACATTCTCACCCACTGGGGAGTGAAACACAACCATTGGGAACTAACCCAATCATCAAATGTGAAGTAAATAAGTTATGCCTTCTAAAATGGTGGCATACTTACACCAAATGGAATTTCCTGAATAAACTGCTTTTCTACTTTGTAAACATGGGTGTTTATTATTGTCATCCAGTTTTACTGAGAAACTCGTTTAGAAGAAAGTATATTGTAGCAGAAGCTGATTGATCCTAAGTGCCGTATCACTTACACATGGTACTTTTAGGCTGCGTTTACAGTTTGCACTGTTGTAATCTTTTGCCATTCATTGGTCGTTCGACCAATTAGATCAGATCTTTTGCCAATAATTGGGCAAAATATCAGAATTGGGCTGCCTGTGTAAATGGTGTAAACGCTGTTGTAGATTCTGGATTTCTGCAGAGGCAGTCAAAACTATTTGCTGTACTGAGGGCCACAACAGTCAGTCCAACTCCTTGAGCATAATAAGCTGTATTTCTAGACGCAATTATGCTATTGATGATGTCTGCCAGTAACTACATGTTAATCAAACAAGATTGTTTACGCTTAGACCACCAAATTACTTTAATCAAATTCAAGTAAAATATTTATTTCACAGGATTATCGTAATATGCTTCCCCTATTATTGGGAAAAGAAGTGTGTGGCCAAGTTCCTGTATGAAGTTAACGGCAGGATGTATCAGCCAGTGGAGGTTAAGTGGTCAGATGAGAGATTGCCTGGTGGGAGGCTGATAAGGAATGGCCCCAGGCATGATCTGTTACAACAGGACAACAGGAAACAGGGACGCCACTCCGCCAGGGGACCACAGCGGACACACAGGAAGTGATCCTGGCTGATGCTCAGAGCACTTATCGCCATAACATCCCTTAGATCCTCTGAGATCACTTCTTCTCAATGACTGTAATTCTTAATTGCAAGGCGTGCAAAGTAAACTATTTAGTTTATTGCGTACTTTTCTGATTGGTCCCCAAAGAGATGCTTTGACAACCTCAAGCCTCTTCTGAATGCTTGTAAATGAGAATATTATGTTACTTTCTGCAGGCTCTAAACTTACTTTAAACAGTGCTGTCTACTGTACTGTGTTTGGTCAGGATAACTTTATATCACACATTTAAGTGAATCATAATTCCTACATAGAGAGCATTTCTGTTTGGTATGATCAGGGCTTTTTATGTGTCCTCCCATCCCCCTTACCTGGTCCTGAGTGGGCTGATCTCTCTGTAGTAGTTGTGCATGTTGTGGTAGAAAAGACCCACGATTGTGGTTTGGGCTGAGGTGGAAAGAGGGAGGGAGGGAGGGAGGGAGGGAGGGAGGGAGGGAGGGAGGGAGGGAGGGAGGGGGAGGGGGGGGAGAGAGAGAGAGAGAGAGAGAGAGGGAGGGAGGGAGGGAGAGAGTGGTCAAAGGTGAAACAGACTCATAGCAGGGTTGAGAATGTGATGAGGAGTTGCTAAAATGCTCACAGTGAGGGGAACTTAATTAAGCAGCCTCGCTGCCTCAAGTTGGCACTCCCTGACTAATTGGAGAGCTGTATGCTCACACACAGGTGATATGGAGGGGGACCACGGACCACGTGTGTGTTGGGAAATTATGCAAGTCACAGTGCCATGACTGAAACAGTACAGCAGGAGGCCTGTGCCCAACTCTTGTACACTCTCACCACCACATAGGCAATCTACAACATGGTAACTACTAGAGAGGGATCTGAAACGCTTGACGGTGAAAGTACCGCTTTCATGAAATCAAATCTACCTCAATGAGTAAGAAAATAAACACTGGTGTTGAAAATACATTGTCTATGAAATAATCTGAATTCATATCACAAGTCAAGGTTTTGAATCTAATGAACTTTGAATGTAATGACTGTAATGCCCCCTACCAGACCTTTGTAGGGATCAGTTGGTGGCCAGTTTGCCTATAAAGCTTTTCTAAGGAAGAAAGAAAATAATAGAAAAAGGCATAATCTGCATCATTTTATGAATACTTGGAAGTATCTCAGTCCAAGAGAATTTTTAAAAATCTGTAACACTTTCTCTGCGCTTAATTGGCTTATAAAAGCGCCACTTGGTGCCTTTAATACAGTATGCCATGTGTCAGGACACACAACGCTACATTAACTCACTCTAGGAGCTAAATTGCCAGCAGTAACATTTATATTCAATTTCTGATAATGAGGTTTTAACAGATTATTAAAATGGTTTATTTAAAAGTTAGTGTAGCAACGCAGTGTGTTTGGGGGCCAGGTGGAGCCAAATGGATCTGACCCTAACGCAAGTCTAACAAACACAGTTTTAATACTGCCATAATTTCTGCCAAACCAGCATTCACAGCGCCGCTAAGAATGGGCTAAGTAAATCAATGAGTTCACTGTGAGTGGAGGGGCTTCTTTTGAATGGAGAGTAAAGTGGATGAAACATATCCCTCTCTCTGTCTGTGGTATATTGCCTCTCTGCATAGAAGTCATACAGTACTGTAGCTGTAATCCTGCACTTTAAAGTCTCACAAGCAGTTTCATGGTGGCTCTCTCACACACTACCATTGCTATGTTAAAGGTCTTTAAACCTATCATCATAATAAACCTCTGCCCAATAGCAAGACCTTACTGGTTAGGCAAATGTGTCTTAGCAGAAACAGAGTGCAGAAACAATGGCCAGTATTTATTCGCATTCAAGACAATGAAGCTATGTGCTGAGGAGGAGTAAGAGCCAGACTCAAAAGAAAGATGAGCATATGCTACATTCGAGCAGTGTAATACACACACAACATACGAATTGCTGTGAGAGAGTGAGTATTTCAATGTATTGTATGTTTTTAGAACATAGAGTGAAATGGGATGTAGGACACTCACACTGCATGGTGAACGCCTCGCCGGGCACTGAGATGTAGTTCTTTCCTTGCATGGGGAAGCGGTAATGGGGAAGATTGTAGTTCTGTGGAATCTTCATCAGAGAGTAATCTATTGGGGTCGGGGGTTGGAAACAGAGAGAGAGGGAGCACTGTGAGTGGTTAACTAACTCCAACACCAGGCCTGGAAGGGTTCTGACAAGGAGCCAAAAGCACAGTGTTATCTGCTGGTGGTGATGATTCATGGGCGGATCAAAGATTTGACTGAGCCCCTGGGAGAGAGACAACGCAGGCTTGTCCACAGGAAAACAAAATATTGTGCCAAACTAACCCCTACCAGAGGGAAATTAGTTGCATGGAAAGGACCATGGTTATCTAAGCTTGGTCAGATCTCTATCTTCTGAGGGAAACATACTGTATGTAGCCAGTTAGCTCAAAACTCTCCTTGAACTTCCTTCTTAGAACTTCCTTCTTAGTACAGTAACTCTCAACCCTAACTTAACACCACAGTCTGTGAGTCATACAGTACAGTCAGGAGAGAATTGCGTCATCACGGTACTGACCTGCTACAAAGGACTTTCCTCCCAGTGAGATGAGAGATCGGGGGCTGGGGCTGGACTCCAGGCTGGACACCATCTGGACCATCACGTTGTCCACTGTCTCAATCAGCCCACTGACCACTGGGGTGGACTCCTGCTCCAAACGGTCCAATAACAACATTCACACTCATAGAGACACACTGGCAACTTACTGTATCTACTGTATTTTGAGAGTTGGTAAACTGTCCCTGATAGACCATAAAACCAAGTAGTAGCATGTGTTAAGAGTCTTATCAGCTGGGCTGATATTCACTGTATTACTGTAAATTCCATCTGACTTCCTTTTGATGGTGCTCTCCATGTCCAAGTCCAAAGTTTCCATGCACTAAGAAGGTCTGGTTCAGCTTGCTCACATGAAAACAAGCATTCCTGTAATCTCACGTGTGAGGGCGCTGAACTTGAGCCTGAACGAATGTGATCATATTCACAGTTCACTATCATATAGCTAGTTTGCTGTAAACCCACACAGTGACTTCACAGAGATATCATGAACTCGATATATTTCATATTTTTTATTTCTAATGTGTTCTTGTTCTACCGTGTGTTATGTTTAGTACTACATTGATATTGATTAGTGGGTTTAGAGCTAGCAAGAAAGGCATTTCACTGTACTTGTGCACGTGACATTAAAAACTTGAAACGTACTTACCTCATCTTCCCTGGCCACTTCAGAAGACAACACCTCCTCCACACTCTTCAGAAAAGCCTGGGCGGGACACAACAACACATCATGTCTGTGATCTGAAACAAACTATTACATCCTACTTTAGTGTGTGTGTTCGTGTGTGTGCCTTCGTGCGCACTCGCATGTATATATCCTTGTGTTCCTGTACCTGTGTTAAGTTGTTGGCAGTGTCGTGGGGGATGGTCTTGTTGGGCAGGCTGAATGGCAGAGACTCCAGGAAGCCAAACATGGGCACAGGGTCCTGAGAGCTGTGGATCTCCTCACTCAGCTTGTTGATGATAGAATAGGACACATATGCGACTCCCTGAGGGAACAAAACACCAGGCATTACTCTCCACAGAAACTCTCCAAAGACCAAAATGGGACCAATATACACAGGAACACATTATGGTGACCATTACCTTTAGTAAGAACTCTTTCTGCATAGAAGTCTGCTGTAAAAGACTGCTGGTCTTTTTCCAGCGTCATGCCCTACAGGGACCCATTTTGTGCTGTGTTGAACAGCTGTCTCTACTTTCTTCACTCTACGCCCACAACTGCCATTTAATAGACAGGAGAGGTCTATTCACTTGTGTTCTCAATATCCCCCTTTCCAATTCCTCAGTCTTAAAGGGAAGAAAACAGTTCCATAATAAATGAATTGTTTGTGTTTATTGCGGTTCAACCGTCAGCCTTCTACCTAATTTCCTGCGAGGCTGCTGTGTGTCTGTTCTAGTAGTAAAACCCTGAAAACGGTTTGAAATATCCACTTTCCCATGGTAAGACGTCAATCTGTATAAATCACCAAATTTCAAATCAAGTCAAATCGTACTGGTCACATGTTTAGCAGATGTTATTGCAGATGTAGAAAAACGCTAATGACTAGACCCCATTGTGTTGAGAAGTTGAGAACTCACCAGTGTTTGCATCGTAGAGGAGACTTCTTTAGGAACGCTTGTTGTGGTCGGGTAAGCCAAAGTATCACCTAGTTGGAGTAATACAAGAGTCCCATTAGCAGTGTTCTTCCACTGGTCATCAAAAGCAACACTAGCTAGATGCCAAATAGAACGCTTCGAGAAGTGCTGGAATTGTTCAGGCCACAAAGATTCCTGATTCCTTGGTACATGTCTGATGATGGTGGACCTTCCCCCAGCCGGGGATAGATGAAAAGAAGTGCTGTGCTATTGTACCTGCTCTTTAGATAATCAACCGCCAGATACATCACTGAGGTACTGTACAAGCCAAAGAGATGTTAGAAGGAAGTCATGACATCATGCTGTCTGTAAATAACACACCAATTAGTGTACTTAGCAACAATAAATGACCATATATGGTTTTACATTAGGAACGTCCCTTCCAACAGTCTGCTCTTCTTTAGTCCCATTCATTATCTACAGGTATAACATATTAAAACACTTTCCATAACCATAACAACCTTCTTGTTCATGTCTGTTATGTCGGAGAAAATTAAGGCTACGCCTTCATGCAACATGACCACCTGAGTCCTTCACAATGGGGTCTAGTCATTAGACAAAAACTCAGGGAATGGGTGTCCAGACCCAAATTATTCCTATTTTTCATAAGCATGACAAGTGATTCATCCATTTTGACTATCTTATACACATTTCACCATGCTCTGAATAACATTTCTTGGACCATACAGAGGACATTGTCCATTTCTTTTGAGTTTCAGAATCATTCTAGACCACACAAGATAAATCAAAGCAGCAATGAAAAAGGTCATTATGAGTGGGTTCATTCCAGACTGACGGTGACATCTGACATTACCTGTGGCAGCTTTGTAGTACATGAGGATCTCCTCTGGTGACAGGGCCCTCTCCCAGATGACAAACTCATCAAAGGCTCCTGTCACGTAGTGTCCATAGGACTGCTCATTTCCTGTCCCAATGACCAGGTCAGGGTAAGGGTCCCCATAGTTCATGGACACGTTGCCAGTGGGGTCGCTGGTGTTGAACGTCCCGTTGATGTAGATGTTGAGACCGTCCGTCAGGGTCCAAGTGAACAGAATGTGGGTCCAGAAGGGCCCTGAAAGGGAAGAGAGTGGAGAAATCATCAATCAGGACTTCACCTTCCCTTCACCTAAAGTATTTATCTACTCACACAAATTTCAATTGTGCTTTTCCACTATATCCACCCAATATGTCCCCATGTTCCACTCCAACCATTCAGTCAGCATCTCCATTCTATTCCTTCAAACGTTTCCGATAGACTTCTCCAAAGACAAAATAACATCTTCAGTTCTTCTGAGGTAAACGGACAATAAAGAGAATCCAATATATTCAGTGTGAACACTTCCACCAGAAGAGGCTGGTTCAGAGTGTTAAAACACAGCTATACTGTTGGGATTGGCTTAAACACAAACCAACAACTTCCCCATTCACACTTACAATCTCCCTTTCCTTTTAATCTCTCCCGCTATTTTAGCTAGAAATGTTTCTGTCGCAGGTTAGGCTGGGACACATTGTGACAGGGTCTACTGAACCAGTCATGTCTCCTGGTACTGGTACAGGTCTCATAAGAGCTGGTTCAGTCATAGATCTGTTATGAGCCTAAGGATAAACAACTGCATGGTGAAATGGTGACATATCATCATGTCAAAATATAAGAACCAGATGTTTGATATCCTGTAAGTAATAATCAAATAAATCAAAAGTACACATGAAGTCCTGACGCCTCATGTTCATAACCTTAATTAATTGTAACAAAAACAAGACGACGGAGGACATTTGAGAATGTGAACGAGAATGTTTCTTTCTTATTCAAAGAACCTGCAGTGCACAGAGCGACATGATATGTTTTCCTCCATAAATAGCATATCTGAGATTGTAAGGGATGGAGAAAGAGTTTTGCCCATGTAGAATGTTTATGTTATTTCAATTACTTAATTTAGAGTCTACTTGGACCTGTGAGTTTGAAAAACAGTGCATTTGGAAAGTATTCAGACCCCTTGCCTTTTTCCACATTTTGTTACCTTACAGCCTTATTCTAAAATGGATTAAATAACACATTTTCGTTATCAATCTACACACAATACCCCATAATGACAAAGCAAAAGCAGAATTTTTAGAAATGTTTGCAAATGTATTAAAAATGAAAAGCAGAAATACTTTATTTACATAAGTATTCAGACCCTTTGCTATGAGATTTGAAATTGAGCTCAGGTGCATCCTGTTTCCATTGATCATCCTTGAGATGTTTCTACAGCTTGATTGTAGTCCACCTGTGGTAAATTCAATCGATTGGACATTATTTGGAAAGGCACACACCTGTCTATATAAGGTCCCACAGTGCATGTCAGAGCAAAAACAATAACAGCCAGGAGGTGAAAAGAATTGTCTGTAGAGCTCCGAGACAGGATTATGTTGAGGCACAGATCTGGGGAAGGGTATCAAAAAATGTCTGCAGCATTGAAGGTCCCAAAGAACACAATGGCCTCCATCATTCTTAAATGTCAGAAGTTTGGAACCACCAAGACTCTTCCTAGAAACTACCAGAAGGACAACCACCTCTGCAGCACTCCACTAATCAGGCCTTTATGGTAGAGTGGCCAGACGGAAGCCACTGCTCCGTAAAAGGCACATGACAGCCCGCTTGGAGTTTGCCAAAAGGCACCTAACGGACTCTCAGACCATGAGAAATAAGATTCTCTGGTCTGATGAAACCAAGATTGAACTATTTGGCATGAATGCTAAGCGTCACGTCTGGAAGAAACCTGGCACCATCCCTACGTCGAAGCAGGCTTGTGGCAACATCATGCTGTGGGGATGTTTTTCAGCGGCAGGGACTGGGAGACAAGGGAAATATGAACGGAGCAAAGTACAGAGAGATCCTTGAAAACCTGCTCCAGAGCGCTCAGGACCTCAGACTGGGGTGAAGGTTTACCTTCCAACAGGACAACGACCCTAAGCACACAGCCAAGACAAAGCAGAAGTGGCTTTGGGACAAGTCTCTGAATGTGCTTGAGTGGCCCAACGCTCCCCATCCAACCTGACAGAGCTTGAGAAGATCCGCAGAGAAGACTGTTAGAAATTTGCCAAATACAGGTGTGCCAAGCTTATAGCGTCATACCCAAGAAGACTTGAGTCTGTAATCGCTGCCAAAGTGCTTCAATAAATTACTGAGTAAAGGGTCTGAATACTTATGTAAATGTGGTATTTACAAAAATGTCTAAAAACCTGTTTTTGCTTTGGCATTATGGTGTATTGTGTGTAAATTGATGAGGGGAAAAAAATGAATGAATCTATTATAGAACAAGGCTGTAACGTAACAAATGGTGAAGTGTGGTGAAGTGTGATTCATCCCTCCAGGGAACGCGTTTCCACTGCTCCAGAGTCCAATGACGGAGAGCTTTACACCACTCCAGCCGACGCTTGGCATTGCACATGGTGATCTTAGACTTGTGTGCCGCTGCTCGGTCATGGAACCCCATTTTATGAAGCTCCCGAAGAACAGTTATTGTGCTGACGTTGCATCCAGAGGCAGTTTTGAACTCAGTGGTGAGTGCAACCGAGGACAGACAACTTTACGCACTACACGCTTCAGCACTCGATGGTCCCCTTCTGTGAGCTTGTGTGGCCTACCTTTTGGTGGCTGAGCCATTGTTGTTCCTAGACGTTTCTACTTCACAATAACAGCATTTACACTTGACCGGGGCAGCTCTAGCAGGGCAGAAATTTGACGATCTGACTTGTTGGAAAGGTGGCATCCTATGACGGTGCCACATTTAAAGTCACTCAGTAAGGCCATTCTACTGCCAATGTTTGTCTATAAAGATTGCATGGCTGTGTGCTCGATTTTATACACCTGTCAGCAACGGGTGTGGCTGAAACAGCCGAATCCACTCATTTGAACGGGTGTCGACATACTTTTGTATATATAGTGTACATATGCAGTATTTAGAATGCTGTTCAGTATTTACTGTAGTTACACAACAATATGGAAACAGGCTTGCCAGTAAAAAGTAACACATTTATAGTTTTAGATAAAGAATTAATTGAGTCCATTATTGAAACCATAAACTCTCTCCGGGACCAACAGTATCTGCTGATGATTGTAGTTCCATCTACATACAATCAACCAAAACATTTACATTTATGGTTAAAAATGAAAACATTATTGAAAATCACAATACATTCCTCATGCATTCATATAAGAATATGTAAATCCCCCAAAATATATATATTTTTTCATTTTTCCTCCCACCACCCACATCGGAGGCCAGGAGGTTTATATAAAAAAGGTTTCAATTATTGTTTAGTATCATAATGAATTTGATCAACTTATCCACCTTAATGGTTTTCTATTTTTGAATGGGATACTTTGGGATTTTGGCAGTGAAGCCGTTTATCTCCTTACCCAGAGTCAGATGAATTTGTGGATACCATTTTTATGTTTCTGTGTCCAGTATGAAGGTAGTTGGAGGTAGTTTCGTGAGCCAATGCTAACAAGCGTTAGCGCAATGGCTGGAAGTCTATGGGTATCTGCTAGCATTAGCGTGATGACTGGAGGTGC
Organism: Oncorhynchus masou masou; assembly: GCF_036934945.1. NCBI lineage: Eukaryota > Metazoa > Chordata > Actinopteri > Salmoniformes > Salmonidae > Oncorhynchus > Oncorhynchus masou. The sequence goes on along the minus strand of NC_088236.1, from coordinate 34,543,177 downwards.
TAAAGCAAGCTAACAACTGCACGCAGACATAAAAATGGAATCCATGAGTTCATCTGACTCTGTGGAAGTAGATAAAGGGCCTCTTTGCCAAAATCCCAAAGTATCCCTTTAAATACCTGGTATATTGATGTTAGCCCTCCACCTCTTCGAGTTGCCTCGTGTGTAGAACTCTACGTATCCAGCGTAGGCATTGGCATAGACAGAGAAGCCATTGGAGATGACTTTCCCTCCAGAGGCTATTGCAAAACGGGACTCTGCCTCCTGGTTCTTCCAAAAGAAGGAAAATGTAATCCCTGAAAAACACGAACATAGATTTATTAAAGATTTAAAAATAGGGGAAATTGTTTCAGACCACAAGTCATGCTAATTATAATACATTTAGATCTACATTAAATGACATAAATTAGAATTTTTGTGAGTTACCCCATTAGATAGTTACTTATGATTTGTGAAAATATTACACATCTACTGTGTAGAATGTTGTGGAGATGAGATCGAGGGAGGCAGAACTCACCCTCAGGACCACACAGAGTGGGGTCACTAATGCAGGAGTTCTGGTAGTTCCCAAAGTGGAGAAAGGTGCCGCCATTATCTCCATTCAGATAGATCCCCTTGTTGACCATCCCTTCAACTATGTCTACAGGAGGATGAAATAACAACATTATTTTGCCTGATGAGAAAAGAGGTAGATTTGTCTCTGAAGTAGGCTTTTTATAGGCAAACAATTAGGCAAACCAGTATCATTGATTTATGAACAGATTCTCTGTACTGCACCAAATGTTGGGTGTTTCCACTGCATAATGATCGACCATTTATGAATGGTAGCCAGCTACGACCCAAAGATTTATCTTTGATGTTCTCCTGCCTTAAATCATGTTATCAGACAAAATGAAATTGTCCTGATGTATTGAGGTTCAAAAGTCAAGCTCAACTTTGCAGCACTCTAGAAACAGATCTGATAACCTCCATACTCAATGCTTGTCTAATCACGATTTACACACTGCAGTCTCTGCTCTTTTTCCAGTGAAGAAAACAACTGTCTCTCCCTGACTACACACACCATCTTACACACACACACACACACACACACACACACACACACACACACACACACACACACACACACACACACACACACACACACACACACACACACACACACACACACACACACACACACACACACACACACACACACTAGCAGTGTGTGGCACACTCATGGCAACTATTGGGCTGGTACACAATGTACAGAACAATGACCACTGAATAACCTTAACATGATAGATAGCACTACAGTAACACCAACAGAACAGGGTGACTGACTACACACACAAATTAATTTCAGTGAGCAGTGATTTTCCTCACCTACTGTTGCAGAAATGTTAGTGTAGGCAGAGTCATTGGTATACACAGAGGAAGAGTTATGGGAGGAAGGGAGCACAGTGTGCTTGTGGATTTGGAGAGCTGGATGAAACATAGAAAACAAACAGACAAGGGAGAAAAAGGTGATTCACATACATACACATGAATAACACAAAACAACCAGAGGACACACCAGACCAGTGAGAGTCAAACGCAGACACTAGGCATTGTGAGGGATGTGCTGCGTGAGCAGGGATGAGATGAAGTGTGATGTTGGGCTCAAGGAGGAACAGATCAATCATTTCCCCTTTTCTTTTAGGATGAAAGCACATTTTGTGTGGAAATTGTCATGTCTTGTTATGTCTGTTCCTGTCCTTTCTCTTCATTCTCTCTCTCTGCTGGTCTTTTTAGGTTACCTTCTCTGTCTCTCATTCCTCAGCTGTTCTACATCTGCCCTAACTAGCTCATTCTCTCTTTCCCCACCTGTTCTCTCTTCCCCCTCTGATTAGGTCTCTATTTCTTTCTCTGTTCCTGCTACTTTCAGTGTCTGATTCTTGTTTGTGTTTTTTGATGCCAGAAGCAAGCTGTCGTCTCGTTTGCTTCCACCTTGTCCTGTCCTGTCGGAGTCTGCATGCATGGCAGGTGCAACCTGCATTATACTACGTTCTTTTGTTCCATTGACTACGTTGGAAGAGGATTTATGCCATTCCTGTTTTTATTAAAGAACTCTGTTTTCTGTTAAAACCGCGTTTGGGTCTTCACTCAAGTTCATAACAGAAGAATCAGACCACGAATGGACCCAGCGGCTCCGGACCCTTTTCACTCCGCCGTCGAGATCCAGGGAGCGATGCTAGGCAGACACGAGGAGGAATTGTCTGCTGCTCAACATGCCGTTGAGACCCTGGCCGTCCAAGTCTCCGACCTCACAAGACGGGTTCACCAACTCCACCTCGATCCACCGCCCACTTCCAGGGTTTCCGAGTCTCCGGAGCCCAGGATCAACAACCCGCCGTGTTACTCTGGGGAGCCCACTGAGTGCCGCTCATTCCTCACTCAGTGTGATGTGGTGTTCTCTCTCCAGCCCAACACTTACTCCAGGAGCGCAGCCCGCATCGCCTACGTCATTTCTCTCCTTACCGGACGGGCGCGTGAGTGGGGCACGGCAGTCTGGGAGGCGAGGGCTGAGTGTATTAACCAGTATCAGGACTTTAAGGAGGAGATGATACGGGTTTTTGACCGTTCTGTTTTTGGCGAGGAGGCTTCCAGGGCCCTGTCTTCCCTATGTCAGGGGAATAGATCCATAACGGATTATTCTATTGAGTTTCGCACTCTCGCTGCCTCTAGTGACTGGAACGAGCCGGCTTTGCTCGCTCGTTTTCTGGAGGGTCTCCACGTCGAGGTTAAGGATGAGATCCTCTCCCGGGAGGTTCCTTCCAGTCTGGACTCCTTAATAGCTCTCGCTATTCGCATAGAGCGACGGTTTGATCTTCGTCGCCGAGCTCGTGGAAAGGAGCTCACGTTCTCCGTTGCTCCCCTCTCCACATCACTGCCACCTGCCGCATCACTGCCACCCTCCCCCGCCGGCTCGGATGCTGAGCCTATGCAGCTGGGGGTATTCGCATCTCGGCCAAGGAGAGGGAACGGAGAATCACCAATCGCCTCTGTCTCTACTGCGGCTCCGCTGGTCATTTTGTCACCTCATGTCCAGTAAAAGGCCAGAGCTCATCAGTAAGAGGAGGGCTACTGGTGAGCGCAACTACTCAGGCCTCTCCTTCTGGATCACGCACTACCTTTCCGGTCCATCTCCGCTGGCCCGGTTCATCTGCTTCCTGCAGTGCCTTGATAGACTCTGGGGCGGAGGGCTGTTTTATGGACGAGACCTGGGCTCGGGAACATGACATTCCTCTCAGACAGTTAGGGAGCCCAGGGCCTTGTTCGCTTTAGATGGTAGTTCTCTCCCCAAGATTCAGCGTGAGACGCTGCCTTTAACCCTCACTGTCTCTGGTAATCATAGCGAAACCATTTCTTTTTAATTTTTCGTTCACCTTTTACACCTGTTGTTTTGGGTCATCCCTGGCTAGTGCGCCATAACCCTTCTATTAATTGGTCTAGTAATACTATCCTATCCTGGAATGTTTCTTGTCATGTAACCTGTTTAATGTCTGCTATCCCTCCTGTTTCCTCTGTCTCTTCTTCACAGGAGGAGCCTGGCGATTTGACAGGGGTGCCGGAGGAGTATCACGATCTGCGCACGGTGTTCAGTCGTTCCAAGGCCACTTCTCTCCCTCCACACCGGTCGTATGACTGTAGTATTGATCTCCTTCCGGGAACTACTCCCCCGGGGTAGATTATACTCTCTGTCGGCTCCCGAACGTAAGGCTCTCGAGGATTATTTGTCGGTTTCGCTCGACGCCGGTACCATAGTCTCCTCCTCCTCCCCCGCCGGCGCGGGGTTCTTTTTGTTCAGAAGAAGGACGGGTCCCTGCGCCCATGCGTGGATTATCGAGGGCTGAATGACATAACAGTTAAGAATCGTTATCCGCTTCCTCTTATGTCTTCAGCCTTCGAGATCCTGCAGGGAGCCAGGTTTTTCACCAAATTGGACCTTCGTAACGCCTACCATCTCGTGCGCATCAGGGAGGGGGACGAGTGGAAGACGGCGTTTAACACTCCGTTAGGGCACTTTGAATACCGGGTTCTTCCTTTCGGCCTCGTTAACGCTCCAGCTGTCTTTCAGGCACTAGTTAACGACGTCCTGAGAGACATGCTGAACATTTTTGTTTTCGTTTACATGGATGATATCCTGATTTTTTCACCGTCTCTCTCGATTCATGTTCAGCACGTGCGACGCGTCCTCCAGCGCCTTTTGGAGAACTGTCTTTATGTGAAGGCTGAGAAGTGCACTTTTCATGCCGCCTCTGTCCCTTTTCTCGGTTCCGTTATTTCCGCTGAGGGCATTAAGATGGATCCCGCTAAGGTCCAGGCTGTCATTGATTGGCCCGTTCCTAAGTCACGCGTCGAGCTGCAGCGCTTTCTGGGCTTCGCTAATTTCTACCGTCGTTTCATCCGTAATTTCGGTCAGGTGGCAGCTCCTCTCACAGCCCTTACTTCTGTTAAGACGTGCTTTAAGTGGTCCGTTTCCGCCCAGGGAGCTTTTGATCTTCTTAAGAATCGTTTTACATCCGCACCTATTCTTGTTACACCTGACATCTCTAGACAGTTTGTTGTTGAGGTTGACGCGTCAGAGGTGGGCGTGGGAGCCATTCTTTCTCAGCGCTCTCTCTCTGACGGCAAGGTCCATCCTTGCGCGTTTTTCTCTCATCGCTTATCGCCGTCAGAACGTAACTATGATGTTGGTAATCGCGAACTGCTCGCCATCCGCTTAGCCCTAGGCGAATGGCGACAGTGGTTGGAGGGGCGACCGTTCCTTTTGTCGTTTGGACTGACCATAGGAACCTTGAGTACATCCGTTCAGCCAAACGACTTAATGCGCGTCAGGCTCGTTGGGCTCTGTTTTTCGCTCGTTTCGAGTTTGTTATTTCTTATCGTCCGGGCTCAAAAACACCAAACCTGATGCTTTATCTCGTCTCTTCAGTTCTTCTGAGGTCTCCACCGACCCCGATGGGATTCTCCCTGAAGGGCGTGTTGTCGGGTTGACTGTCTGGGGAATTGAGAGGCAGGTAAAGCAAGCACTCGCTCACACTCCGTCGCCGCGAGCTTGTCCTAGGAACCTTCTGTTCGTTCCCGTTCCTACTCGTCCGGCCGTTCTTCAGTGGGCCCACTCTGCCAAGTTAGCCGGCCACCCCGGCCTTCGGGGTACGCTCGCTTCCATTCGCCAGCGTTTCTGGTGGCCCACTCGGGAACGTGACGCGCGTCGATTTGTCGCCGCTTGTTCGGTCTGCGCGCAGACTAAATCTGGGAACTCTCCTCCTGCCGGCCGTCTCAGACCGCTTCCCATTCCCTCTCGACCGTGGTCTCACATCGCTTTAGATTTTATCACCGGACTGCCTTCATCAGCGGGGAAGACAGTTATTCTTACGGTTGTCGATAGATTCTCTAAGGCGGCTCATTTCATTCCTCTCGATAAGCTCCCTTCTGCTAAGGAGACGGCTCAGATCATTATCGAGAATGTTTTCCGAATTCATGGCCTTCCGTCTGACGTCGTTTCCGACAGAGGCCCGCAGTTCACGTCTCAATTTTGGAGGGAGTTTTGCCGTTTGATTGGGGCTTCCGTCAGTCTCTCGTCCGGCTTTCATCCCCAGTCTAACGGTCAAGCCGAACGGGCCAATCAGACTGTTGGTCGCATTTTACGCAGTCTTTCTTTTCGTAACCCTGCGTCTTGGTCAGAACAGCTCCCCTGGGCAGAGTACGCCCACAACTCGCTTCCCTCGTCTGCTACCGGTCTATCCCCTTTTCAGTGTAGCCTCGGGTACCAGCCTCCGCTGTTCTCATCTCAGCTCGCCGAGTCCTGCGTCCCCTCCGCTCAGGCTTTTGTCCAGCGTTGCGAGCGCACCTGGAAGGGGGTCAGGTCGGCACTTTGCCGTAATAGGGCGCAGACTGTGAGGGCCGCTAATAAGCGTAGGACCAAGAGTCCTAGATATTGTTGCGGTCAGAGAGTATGGCTCTCCACTCAGAACCTTCCCCTTAAGACAGCTTCTCGCAAGTTGGCCCCGCGGTTCATTGGTCCGTTCCGTATTTCCCAGGTCATTAATCCTGTCGCAGTGCGACTTCTTCTCCCGCGCTATCTTCGTCGCGTTCACCCGGTCTTCCATGTCTCCTGTGTTAAGCCCGTTCTTCGCGCCCCCGCTCGTCCCTCCCCCCCCATCCTTGTCGAGGGCGCACCCATCTACAGGGTTCGTAAGATTTTGGACATGCGCCCTCGGGGCCGTGGTCATCAGTACCTAGTGGATTGGGAGGGGTACGGTCCTGAGGAGAGGAGTTGGGTTCCCTCTCGGGACGTGCTGGACCGTTCGCTGATCGATGATTTCCTCCGTTGCCGCCAGGTTTCCTCCTCGAGTGCGCCAGGAGGCGCTCGGTGAGTGGGGGGGTACTGTCATGTCTTGTTATGTCTGTTCCTGTCCTTTCTCTTCATTCTCTCTCTCTGCTGGTCTTTTTAGGTTACCTTCTCTGTCTCTCATTCCTCAGCTGTTCTACATCTGCCCTAACTAGCTCATTCTCTCTTTCCCCACCTGTTCTCTCTTCCCCCTCTGATTAGGTCTCTATTTCTTTCTCTGTTCCTGCTACTTTCAGTGTCTGATTCTTGTTTGTGTTTTTTGATGCCAGAAGCAAGCTGTCGTCTCGTTTGCTTCCACCTTGTCCTGTCCTGTCGGAGTCTGCATGCATGGCAGGTGCAACCTGCATTATACTACGTTCTTTTGTTCCATTGACTACGTTGGAAGAGGATTTATGCCATTCCTGTTTTTATTAAAGAACTCTGTTTTCTGTTAAAACCGCGTTTGGGTCTTCACTCAAGTTCATAACAGAAATATTCCAAAACCATTCTAGACCTGATGCTTCACAATTATTGTCCCATTTAGGAATGTTATTGGTGCTTCCATAGTTAAAATAATACAGTAAGGTTTTTGGAAATCAGTTTAGCAAACAAGACAGTTCATTTAATAGTCTTAACATTAATCTGGAAAGTCTGCATCAAATATACCTGGGGGTGAAGGTTAAGCTTCTTATCCCATTTAGTTTATTGTAACACCAAAGTGCTTTGATGTACATTACATTACATAGGATTAACAGGGGTGTAAGGTAGCCTTCAGACTTCTTGTCTTTACTCTCTACTTTGTTCATTTGTTTTTGCAAATTTGACTGTAATCAAATTTGAGCACTGCACACAGCTGCACCTTTTAAAGCAAGGAGTTGGTGGCTGCAAGACGGACAAAAAGGTGAATTGAAAGTAGGAGTGAATAACAGCTGTAGACCATGCAGACAAAGAACATACAAGACTGGGTATTCTATTCCTAAGTATAGGACTATGCACATACTTATATCACTTCCATTAACATGACCTGGTCTGTTTCCAATCTGGTCCCACAGTCCATGGATCCTGTCCACCGAATCCAGCGGCCAATAGTGTGAGGCCGTGGCCAAGACCTGCAGGCCTGGATGGAGAGTTCATGGGTGAACAACGCTCCAGATGGGACTTCTCCCTAATCATGCTATTTCAATTAGTTATGTTCCTGGCGTTGCTCAGTGTGTCTTTTAGGATTAAAAAGATAAACGATACAGCTCAATTGTTGATGTTTGGGTATCTCATTCAATAAACACATTTTGTATGGCTTAATAAACCACTATTACCATAAGTTTAACTTATGGTAAACCATAACCAATAATTCATCATCCCAACATTATGTATATTTAGCTAAATTACCAATAATACTCATCATATGCTGTAGGTTAATTTCAGACACAATACAGAACATCAAGCTGTAAAGGAATCCACATTTAACATGAAGTATAATTCGATTTACCTGGATGCTTGGATGGATTTGGCTTTACTTCACCATTAACCTGTAAATAAATCAAATAAACTCAACATTGCAGTAGTCTTCCTACACATAATGGTGAAGGACATTAAAAAAACAACTGTTTAAATTACCGGAATCAATGTGACAAATGTAGTTACAAACAGAATTTCGAATAATAGTTCCATGGCTTGATTACAACTACAAATATATTATATATATACACACACACATATATATATATATATATATAATGATTATTGTTGTTTAAATCCCCAATGAACGATCGATCCAGAAAGCATAAATCATTATTCCAAGATGCTGAAAAAAAAAGCAATCTTCTTCTCTGGGTATTTATTAGTCCACGTCTCCAATAAAGAAAACTTTCTCCCAAAACTTAACATTTTGTAAAACTGCAATAAAACTAAGCGGTGGACATCATAATTATATAGTGCGTGTCCATTCAAAATTTCCCCAAAAGTTGGTATTCCATGTCTCTCAATACAGAATAAGAAATATTGTAACTATTTCAGCGACGGATTTGGGTACTTGTTGCTTGATGCGCTCTGCTGTCTGTCTATACTAGGTTTGCACTGAGTGGAGGAATTCTCCGGGCTGTTCGATTGGATGTGGGAATAGAAAAACGTGATGTCATTTTTTAGAGCATTGGAACCCAAGGTGGGGCCTAGTGTGCGTAAATAGCAAATATCAAGTGCGTAGCCTAATTAGAGATAATGGAGTGCGCATAGGCCTACTGTCCAAAATCTATTTAAAAAACATATAAAAACCAATACAGATTTAATCTACACAATTACAGAGCTGTGTCCTTTTGACTTGTCAGAACATAACGGACAGTGATGCTGATGGACATGGATGGATGCTGACTGTATTTTAGGCTATTTATTTGGACTGTCATCTTTATGAAGGGAATAGAACAGGCACATATTCAGGTGCACTGATGTAAGCAGGTATGAAGCCCAATTGAATTCCTTAGGTAGACCTAAATTGGATTGAGTGAATTGAAAGTAGACATTCTCAGGAAAATCGACATCAATTAGTCTAGTAACTTACTGGCAGGCCTATCTACTGTACTCATACCTGAAATCAAATCCATCGCTGTAGGATGCAGGATGCCTTCATCGAATTGTGACTCCTGTTTCATGTTCTTTATCCTCTGGGCCTATTGTAGACTCATGGCCTGAACATAGAAATGTAATTACTACAACTACAACCTAGTCTAAAATAAACTATTCTTACATGTTGGAAATTGGCCGGTAGATTTGGAATCATCTGCGTCCAGATGAATCATGGCGGGAAAAGGAAAGGAGATAACCGCACACAATACAGTATGTTATTAAACATCGCCACTGTGTGGCCAATAACTTGAACAACAACTGCAGTCACAGGAGCAGTGCTGGGTACGAGCCTCCTCTGGCAGAGGAGAGGCGTATCCCATTCTGACAAGCTTGTAGGAGCATCATGCGAATTATGTTGTCTGCCACAACCAGATAGTTAGCTAGCAAACTTGGACTACGTTTCCTTAGCTAATGATTGAAAGAGAATAAACTTTCCCCATGGCATGCCAAATCGAAATGGATGTTTGTTGAACTCAGCCCTAGCAAGCAAAGTTAGCTAGCCCCTTGTACCAGAGCTAGATGCGATGGAGTTGATAAGTGCTTGCATTACTTTGCTAACGTTAGCCAGTCAAAAACGCATCGAACATAGCGATGAAGGGCCGGTTGGGTGAATTAACCGCAATAAGTACATGTAGCCTACTAATATGATGTCACTGATCTAATCAGTCATTAATGTAGCCTTCTATTGTATTATTTTATATTCTCTAGGTCTAGGGAATGCAACCCTGGTTGACATTACGTGAGTCGCGTCAGCCAGGCTAATAATATGCCATGTCATTATAACATCATTGTCTTCAATATCTTGTCAACTTATTTGCCTCACATTTATGGGCAGTGTGCAAGAGGCTTTACTCCCTAACAATGGACTGTGTCTTCACACTTTTGTCTTGACAGAGCAGAACACAAGCAGAGGAGGATGTCATTCAGAAGGGCAAGTCAGTACTGTTTGTTTTCAGATGAGCTAGATGATAACTGTAAAATATTGCAAGTGTCTGTGCATTGAAATAAGACTGAAAATACTGTATGTGCATGACTCAGGTGGAAGAGGTTAGGAGGCAGATCAAATATATTCTGAAGTGGATGAGGTGAGGAAGAGGCACAGCATGATCCTGTCTGCACCCAATCCAGATCAGAGTAAGTTGATCATCAATTAAAACCCTCTGTCAGACAGGCCTGCTGAGTGGCGCAGTGGTGTGCCACTAGAGATTCTGGGTTCGAGTCCAGGCTCTGTCGCAGCCGGCCGTGACTGGGAGACCCATGGGGGGCACACAATTGGCCCAGCGTCGTATGGGTTAGTGGAGAGTTTGGCGGCAGGGATGTCTTTGTCCCATCGTGCACCAGTAACTCCTGTGGCAGACTGGGCGGAGTGCACGCTGACCAGGTCGCCAGGTGCATGGTGTTTCCTCCGACACATTGGTGCAGCTGGCTTCCGGGTTAAGTGGGCATTGTGTCAAGAAGCACTGCGGCTTGGTTGGGTTGTGTTTCGGAGGAGGCACGGCTCTCGACCTTTGCCACTCCTGAGTCCGTACGGGAGTAGCAGCGATGAGGCCAATTGGATACCACGAATTTGGGGAGAAAAAGGGGTAAATAAATCAAGTGTATTAGGCTATTCCGCCACGTTCCCAAAGTGAAGACGGTTTGAGATCTAGCTATGTTGTTGCTCCTCCCCTATTGTTTTCAACATTTATTTTCTCTGTACTACAAAAGTATGCAATTTAAAGTGTTGAATTCAAAACTTTTGCATGACTAAATATAGGCCTTGGTATTTGCATGGTGACTTCTAAAGTCATAATAACAAAAATAAACAAACGTTCTTACTTCCTCTAACATGATTGCCCTCCTTCAGGCAGAAACACATGACTCAATACAAATAGATGGCTCGGTGTCTGGAAGCCTGTATAGAAATCAATGCCATGGCCCAGCCTTCGTAGACCAGTCTGTGGGTGGGCTTTGGCTGACCTCTCTAGCAGCAGCAGGGCCATTTTACTGAGGGCTTGGACAAGTTACGCTGTGCTTGTTCAGAGTTGATCCACTGTGGAGACTGAATAGGCATGAGGAGCTAATCAAGGCCTGCATGGACAAAGGCCCTCAGTTGACTCTATAATGCAACACGGCAGCATCAGTATTACCAGCAGAGTAACAAAGTATCAACCATCTGCTACACAATAATACTAACTGGGAATGTTAGTCATTTCAATGTAATTATGTTGAACCAACATGGAACAGTGGAGTGTTTCTTATCTATATAAATATGAAGAATAGGTTACTATTGTTATAGAAGCGTTGCCAGGTGATATGATTAATGCTAATATTTTTCCAGGACAATTTTGGAAATGTGCAATAATGCATTTATTTTCTGTCGCTGATATTTCCTGAAGAGATGAAAGATGAACTTGACCGGTTGACCAATGAGATCACAAGCAATGCCAACTCTGTAAGTGTTCATCTAAAATGGAAGTTTATCACCACCACGTACAGCGCATTTAAACAAATATTTTGTTGTTGTCATTTTGTCATTATTATGACAGGATCAAATGCCTATCCCAAATGCTGCTCGCTAGATTTAGAAAGGTAGATGTGGGAGATTTGTCTGAGGTGTTATTATAGCTACTGTAATCACTGTTATTTCTGTTCTCCGCTGCTATGGAGCAGAACCTGCCCAAGGATGATGTTTCTAACAGTGCCTCAGTTGATTTCCGCATTCAAAAAACCCAGGTCAGGAAACAGTCTTCCTGAGACTTATTCTTCACATTTTTGCGAATTCTAAAAGGTTGTGATTAAGGGCAGAGAGATTATTGGAGGCTAACGTACCTGTATACATGTATAAGTTTACCATGTCTGCCACTAGGGCTGGGCGATATGTCGATATATATCGTGTAAATATATTGTTTCATATTATGCTTTATTCTTTATTTCGTTGTGTCGCAAATCACACTCTTTACGGCAATATTTTTTGTCAATTGGATGTCACTTTGCGTTCACACGTGCCGTGTAGAAGGACATTTTCAACACATACAAACATGGAGGAGAGTGAACGTGACACAGAGCACAGAGACCGTACCTAAAAGAGGGACAACTTCGGTCGCATGGACGTGGTTTGGGAATGAAAAGTCTGACACGGACCAGAAAACCGTCCTCTGCAAAATACGCCGCAGGCCGGTCCTGACAACAGGCTCAAACACCACTAACCTTTTTCACCACCTACGCAAGAATCATGTAAAACATTACAGAGAGAGTCTACGGATGAGACCCAAAAAAGTACAGTCGAGGGCTCAAAACAAACCCCTGACTCAGACATTGCAAGAGGCTTTTGCCCGCGACACAGCATATGGTAAAGAATCACGAAGATGGAAGGAGATAACAGCTACAGTTACAACTTACATCTGCAAAGACATGGCCCCAATTTACACGGTTGAGAAACTGGGGTTTTGTGAGTTGGTGCCAACACTCTACCCAAGGTACCAAATGCAAATACCTTTTATTTGATGAGTATAATTCAAAATGTAATAAGAAATAGGCATTTACATGCGGTCATTTTTTAAAAACTATTTATTCATTGAATTTACAGAAAATGTGTATATTGTGATATGTATCGTTATCGTGAAGTGAAATGACCTACAGTTGAAGTCGGAAGTTTACATACACCTTAGCCAAATACATTTAACTCAGTTTTTCACAATTCCTGACATTTAATCCTAGTAAAAATTCCCTGTCTTAGGTCAGTTAGGATCACCACTTTATTTTAAGAATGTGAAATGTCAGAATAATAGTAGAGAGAATGATTTATTTCAGCTTTTATTTCTTTCATCACATTCCCAGTGGGTAAGAAGTTTACATACACTCAATTAGTATTTGGTAGCATTGCCTTTAAATAGTTTAACATGGGTCAAACGTTTTGGGGAGCCTTCCACAAGCATACCACAATAAGTTGTGTGAATTTTTGCCCATTCCCCCTGACAGAGTTGGTGTAACTGAGTCAGGTTTGTAGGCCTCCTTGCTTGCACACACTTTTCAGTTCTGCCCACAAATGTTCTATAGGATTGAGGTCAGGGCTTTGTGATGGCCACTCCAATACCTTGACTTTGATGTCCTTAAGCCATTTTTCCACATCTTTGGAAGTATGCGTGGGGTCAATGTCCATTTGGAAGACCCATTTGCGACCAAGCTTTAACTTCCTGCCTGATGTCTTCAATATATCCACATAATTTTCCTTTCTTATGATGCCATCTATTTTGTGAAGTGCACCAGTCCCTGCTGCAGCAAAGCACCCCCACAACATGATGCTGCCACCCCCATGCTCCACGGTTGGGATGGTGTTCTTCGGCTTGCCGGCCTCCCCCTTTTTCCTCCAAACATAACGATGGTCATTATGGCCAAACAGTTCTATTTTTGTTTCATCAGACCAGAGGACATTCCTCCAAAAAGTACGATCTTTGTCCCCATGTGCAGTTGCAAACCGAAGTCTGGCTTTTTTATGGCGGTTTTTGCAGTGGCTTCTTCCTTTCAGGTTATGTCGACATAGGACTCGTTTTACTGTGGATATAGATACTTTTGTACCTGTTTCCTCCAGCATCTTCACAAGGTCCTTTGCTGTTGTTCTGGGATTGATTTGCACTTTTTTCACCAAAGTATGTTCATCTCTAGGAGACAGAATGCGTTTCCTTCCTGAGCGGTATGCCGGCTGCGTGGTACCATGGTGTTTATACTTGCGTACTATTGTTTGTACAGATGAACGTGGTACCATCAGGCATTTGGAAATTGCTCCCAAGGAAGAACCAGAATTGTGGAGGTCTACAATTTCTCTTCTGAGGTCTTGGCTGATTTCTTTTAATTTTCCCATGATGTCAAGCAAAGAGGCACTGAGTTTGAAGGTAGGCCTTGAAATACATCCACAGGTACACCTCCAATTGACTCAAATTATGTCAATTAGCCTATCAGAAGCTCCTAAAGCCATGACATAATTTTCTGGAATTTTCCAAGCTGTTTAGAGGCACAGTCAACTTAGTGTATGTAAACTTCTGACCCACTGGAATTGTGAAACAGTGAATTATAAGTGAACTAAACAATTGTTGGAAAAATTACTTGTGTCATGCACAAAGTAGATGTCCTAACCGACTTGCCAAAACTACAGTTTGTTAACAAGGAATTCGTGGAGTGTTTGAAAAACAAGTTTTAATGACTCCAACCTAAGTGAATGTAAACTTCCGACTTCAACTGTATATCGGGATGTGAGATTTTGGCCATATCGCCCAGCCCCATCTGACACCATATTTTGACATGGCTGTTTAACATCTCACCCTTTCAAAAGTTTGAGCTTTTATCTGCTTTACTGTTGCTAGTGGTTGAAGCTCTCTTTCCTCTATCCTCTCCTTACCTTACCTTCTCTAACCCCACAGCACACAGTGCTCTCCAGGACGTTTGTGGATGTCATGACTCAGTACAACGAGACTCAAGTGTCGTTTAGGGAGAGAAGCAATTGAAGGATCTAGAGACAGCTGGAGATAAGTGAGTCACAAACTGGGCCAGCAGCAGGGCAGACAGGAACATGGAAAGGAAACCGACCACACCAAGCAGCTTTCTTTCCAACACATAATAACACATCAGCTACAGTGTTCACAATTCCAATCAAACTATCATATGATTGCCTATTGCCTATCGTCAGATAGCACAACGATTCCGGTTCCACTCTATGTTATTGTTTATTGTCATGGTATGGATAATGAGGCCATTAGACCAATCAGACTACGGCCACATAAAATATAGGATGATAGTGAAGGATTTGCCTTGAGATGCTGAAGAGACTAGCTGTAAAGAAACCATGGCAGAAACCCATGTATTGTTCATATGGAGTATTTGTCTTGAATGAGAATAATTGATGATGACAAAAATAGATGTAACCTCTCCAGTCCCTTAGGATACTCCTAATGAAAATCTCTACTACTGCAGACTCTAGATGGAAGAGAAGTGTGTTAGTGTTGTCTCTACACCTGTCTATAGAGAAGCTGGTCACATGGCCAGTGGTGAGCTCATGGCTGTGCTGTATAGTAATCGTTGATCATAGGTTATATATACTGTATTCACTGGGGTGGAAGGGCTTACATGATCCCAGGTTGTTTGTAAGCCACTGTGGGTTTGATCATGTTAGGCAGTGAGGGTTGATTCCCTCTGAGGAATAGCCGCCCTAGATCATAACACTGTGGTTATGACTACAGAGACTATTCTCCCTATAGAAAAGAGAGAATATGTGTTTTGTTTTCTGCTGATGCTTTAGCACCTGTCTGGTGAAAGTATTTTCTTTCCTGGTTCTAGCTGGGAGAGTGGCTAGCAATGAGGAACTGGAGAACATGCTGGAGAGTGGAAACTCATCCATTTTTACATCTGATCTAAGTTCCTCCTCAATCTACAGCTTTTGTTGGGTGCTACTTCCTCATATCCATTATTTTCTTAGGACAAATCAGACAACTACCAACACTATCTAGTTTACCAAGATAACTCAGGTGGTGGTTTGAACATATTCCAAGACAAATAATATTCTGTGTAAATGCAACACCAATCACCCATATGTATGTATTTGAATTAATTATACTGTCTCATTGGCTGTCGTCCTGTCTCCCAACCCCTCCCTCAGATTATTTTGGACTCTCAGATCACGCGGCAGGCCGAGAATGAGATTGAGTCACGGCACCAGGATATCATCAACCTGGAGTCCAGCATCAGGGAGCTCCATGCCATGCTCATGGACATGGCCATGCTGGTGGAGAATCAGGTATTGTAGCGCAGTACTGTAAAGCTGTCCAGAATATTATTAGTTCTGTTTTTTGTCAAAACTATATGGAACTCATGTGGTGTTGTCTAAAAGGGGGATATGGTCAACAACATAGAGAAGAATGTCTCCAACGCAGCCGAGTACATAAGCCAAAGAGGAGACCAAAAAAGCTGTGAGATACTAGAACAAATCCCAGAGGGTAAGTCTCCATTTCCCCAAACGGAAGGTCACATGGTGTATCTACTAATAATACTATATAATACTGCTCAAGTTAAGACTCTTTTAACCAATGCAACAGCTCTGAATGGTTTGGTCAGAAGAATAATATTATTTCAGTATTTTATACTGATAAGATTTAAAATGCCAGACAGAATGTCTACATGCCATATTTACTAGGGCTGGGAATTGCCAAGGACCTCACGATATGACGATATTATCGCGATACTTAGGTGCCGATATGATATTTGTGTCAGGCTTCGAAGAGTGATGGGTGTGGAGTCAGGCGCAGAGAGCAGAGGATTCGGAAAAAACACTTTATTCCGTACAATCACAGCGCACAAAGAGGGTGACGCCGAACACAGGCGTAAAACACTCCAAAATGTAATACACTGGTACATACGCTGTACAGAGGAAAATCCAAAAGACAGTCTGCACAACTCTGCCAGGACCTAGGATCAAGAGAGACGCTCAAGTGTTTTAGTACTATATCTCTTGACACAATGATGAAAATAATCATGGCCTCTAAACCTTCAAGCTGCATACTGGACCCTATTCCAACTAAACTACTGAAAGAGCTGCTTCCTGTGCTTGGCCCTCCTATGTTGAACATAATAAACGGCTCTCTATCCACCGGATGTGTACCAAACTCACTAAAAGTGGCAGTAATAAAGCCTCTCTTGAAAAAGCCAAACCTTGACCCAGAAAATATACAAAAAATATCGGCCTATATCGTATCTTCCATTCCTCTCAAAAATTTTAGAAAAGGCTGTTGCGCAGCAACTCACTGCCTTCCTGAAGACAAACAATGTATACGAAATGCTTCAGTCTGGTTTTAGACCCCATTATAGCACTGAGACTGCACTTGTGAAGGTGGTAAATGACCTTTTAATGGCATCAGACCGAGGCTCTGCATCTGTCCTCGTGCTCCTAGACCTTAGTGCTGCTTTTGATACCATCGATCACCACATTCTTTTGGAGAGATTGGAAACCCAAATTGGTCTACACGGACAAGTTCTGGCCTGGTTTAGATCTTATCTGTCAGAAAGATATCAGTTTGTCTCTGTGAATGGTTTGTCCTCTGACAAATCAACTGGAAATTTCGGTGTTCCTCAAGGATCCGTTTTAGGGCCACTATTGTTTTCACTATATATTTTACCTCTTGGGGATGTCAATCAAAAACATAATGTTAACTTTCACTGCTATGCGGATGACACACAGCTGTACATTTCAATGAAACATGGTGAAGCCCCAAAATTGCCCTCGCTAGAAGCATGTGTTTCAGACATAAGGAAGTGGTTGGCTGCAAACTTTCTACTTTTAAACTCGGACAAAACAGAGATGCTTGTTCTAGGTCCCAAGAAACAAAGAGATCTTCTTGAATCTGACAATTAATCTTAATGGTTGTACAGTCGTCTCGAATAAAACTGTGAAGGACCTCGGCGTTACTCTGGACCCTGATCTCTCTTTTGAAGAACATATCAAGACCATTTCAAGGACAGCTTTTTTCCATCTACGTAACATTACAAAAATCAGAAACTTTCTGTCCAAAAATGATGCAGAAAAATTAATCCATGCTTTTGTCACTTCTAGGTTAGACTACTGCAATGCTCTACTTTCCGGCTACCCGGATAAAGCACTAAATAAACTTCAGTTAGTGCTAAATACGGCTGCTAGAATCCTGAGTAGAACCCAAAAATTTGATCATATTACTCCAGTGCTAGCCTCCCTACACTGGCTTCCTGTCAAAGCAAGGGCTGATTTCAAGGTTTTACTGCTAACCTACAAAGCATTACATGGGCTTGCTCCTACCCATCTCTCTGATTTGGTCCTGCCGTACATATCTACACGTACGCTATGGTCACAAGATGCAGGCCTCCTAATTGTCCCTAGAATTTCTAAGCAAACAGCTGGAGGCAGGGCTTTCTCCTATAGAGCTCCATTTTTATGGAACGGTCTGCCTACCGATGTCAGAGACGCAAACTCGGTCTCAACCTTTAAGTCTTTACTGAAGACTCATCTCTTCAGTGGGTCATATGATTGAGTGTAGTCTGGCCCAGGAGTGGGAAGGTGAACGGAAAGGCTCTGGAGCAACGAACTGCCCTTGCTGTCTCTGCCTGGCCGGTTCCCCTCTTTCCACTGGATTCTCTGCCTCTAACCCTATTACAGGGGCTGAGTCGCTGGCTTACTGGGGCTCTCTCATACCGTTCCTGGGAGGGGTGCGTCACCTGAGTGGGTTGAGTCACTGATGTGATCAGCCGGTCTGGGTTGGCGCCCCCCCTTGGGTTGTGCCGTGGCGAAGATCTTTGTGGGCTATACTCAGCCATGTCTCAGGATGGTAAGTTGGTGATTGAAGATATCCCTCTAGTGGTGTGGGGGCTGTGTTTTGGCAAAGTGGGTGGGGTTATATCCTTCCTGTTTGGCCCTGTCCAGGGGTGTCCTCGGATGGGGCCACAGTGTCTCCTGGCCCCTCCTGTCTCAGCCTCCAGTATTTATGCTGCAGTAGTTTGTGTCGGGGGGCTAGGGTCAGTTTGTTATATCTGGAGTACTTCTCCTGTCCTATTCGGTGTCCTGTGTGAATTTAAGTGTGCTCTCTAATTCTCTCTTTCTTTCTCTCTCTCGGAGGACCTGAGCCCTAGGACCATGCCTCGGGACTACCTGACATGATGACTCCTTGCTGTCCCCAGTCCACCTGGCCGTGCTGCTGCTCCAGTTTCAACTGTTCTGCCTTATTATTATTGGACCATGCTGGTCATTTATGAACATTTGAACATCTTGGCCATGTTCTGTTATAATCTCCACCCGGCACAGCCAGAAGAGGACTGGCCACCCCACATAGCCTGGTTCCTCTCTAGGTTTCTTCCTAGGTTTTGGCCTTTCTAGGGAGTTTTTCCTAGCCACCATGCTTCTACACCTGCATTGCTTGCTGTTTGGGGTTTTAGGCTGGGTTTCTGTACAGCACTTTGAGATATCAGCTGATGTACGAAGGGCTATATAAATACATTTTATTTTATTTTATTTTGAGTAACGCTCCTGGACCAAAGACAGCAAACAAGCCCGAACACAGGCGGGCTAACTGAACTTAAATAACCCCAACCCAAAACCCCAAACAAGCACGAACACAGGCGGGCTAACTGAATTGAAATAACCCCAACCCAAAACCCCAAACAAGCACGAACACAGGCAGGCTAACTGAACTTAAATAACCCCAACCCAAAACCGCAAACAAGCCCGAACACAGGCAGGCTAACTGAACTTAAATAACCCCAACCCAAAACCGCAAACAAGGAACAGGTGAAACCAATTAGACCAAACAAAAGGAAAAGGAATCGGTAGCAGCTAGTAGACCGGCAACGACGACCGCCGAGCGCCACCCGAACGGGAAGGGGAGCCACCTGATATGTAACTATCAATTTTTTCCCCCCATCACTAATATCTAATGTCTAAATTGAATGTCAAAATGTCTCCATGTCCCAAATCCACAGGCATTGACAGAATATTGTTTTCACTAAAATCAGTGTAGTGTTTTGGGTCATGCACTATAAACCTAATCTAACCACTTTGTTTCTGTCCTTGGCAGAAACTCTTCATCTTTGGCTTTGTTCTATTGATACTGCACGCTGTCATTGCACTAATCGTTGGGCTGTCTGTTGGACTAACCAATCCCCTGTATGAGTCCTGTCCTGCTATCTGTCTGAGGTAACTACTTCTACACATTTTATCAACATCACATTCAACACCTTTCATTTACTTCTTTTAACACAATGAGGTACTGTACTTGATAGAAGTTGATGTTAGGCTTGGGCAGTATCCAGTTTTTAATATTATCATACCGTCCTTCTCTTATCCTGGCATTTACGGTATTACAGGCATAGCACACAAGGATTTGCTAAAAATGCAAGAAAAGCCTATTGGACCTGTATTACCAGAATGCTAACACAATTAGCACAAACTAATAGCAAAATCACAATGACACTGTTAACTACGTGCTAACAAACTAATTGGAAAGACAGGCAAATCCGGCTCATAAAGTTATAAATTGTGCAAATAAACAAAGTTGTGATGAATGCGTTTCTGAAGGAAGAGCAGCATGTGTAGCAGATTAATGAAGGAGAACAAAAAACACTAGTAGGAAGCACAGGGATAAAATGAGCTCTTCCAGAGGTGTTAGCTGCAGGTGTTAGCTTCAAAAGTAGCAACAAATATTCTAATGTATTGAAAAACATTTAATAAATAGTTTTGACGGTATTGAAAAACCATCCCGTGGCTTTTTTCAAATAACCCGGTATACAGGTATATACAGTATACTTGTCACGGATCCCCCACGGTACTGCTGCTCATTCTGTTCACCAGTTCCGGAGGTCTACGTGGCAGGCTTTCTAGTCTTCACTGAACGGGATTCATTATCATCAACCCCGGTCTTGTCTGATTACACACCTGGTTCCCATTTCCCCTGATTAGTATGTTATATATGTGCCCTCTGTTCCCTCTGTCGGTTATTGTTCTCATGTCCTTTGGTGGTGTGAGTACCTATGCGTTGGTGCAGCTGTTATGCGGCGTGCTTTATATATTGTGTATTACAGGTATCGTTCTGTGTCGTTCAACAAGGCTTACCCTCGCTCTTTTGTTTGTGTACAACCCAGTGTTTTTGTATATGTGTTTGTTTTGGGTTTATTAAAAATCCCTGCGCCTGTCTCTAAATCCTTTATACCAGCGTGACAATACTGCCCAAGCCTAGTTGATGTTGAATCACAGTAATGGGTCAGTTTCCCAAGTAAGCACTAATTGCCTACTAATTGGTTGATGATGACATTGGAAACACTTATCTTCCACTATTTCTTTTTACTACAAAACATAGAAACGTGCCGTTTTCACATACTGTATGTTGATGTTGGGGTAGTGCTGGAGAGGATGAAGAAGTAGGAAGTAGGAAATTGCATGGATTTTGACAATTACAGAGGAGGTGGACATTTCTCACAAAAGGCTTTTCAAATTTCATATTTCATGGCTTTTAGAAAGGGCTCACAGAGCTTGTTTTTCCACTCACGGCTGTCTCTCAGTATTAGTTATGAAGATGAGAATGTTATTGAAGAATTACAGACCAAATTGAAGTGTCTTGAGTTTTGTTTGCATGTTCTACAGTCTTGTAAAGATAGGGGGAGACTGGGACAGGCAATGTAACATCCATAAGGTTTTACATTATTTACAAATTGCACCTTTACATCAGATCATCTTGAAACTTTCTCTGTAAAGTAAAATTTCATCAAGGTTGTATATTGTCTATAATTGGTTTCTCTCTTTTTGTCAGTGTCCTTTTTCAGCGTTATATCTCTAATATCCATAATGGTTGTGGATGTGATGGATAGTGATGTATCATAACTTAGCTTCTTAGCCATCTTGTTTTCTGATGTATTCTTTGGACTTTTATTGAAGCAATTGTTGACATCTTGAGAAATTATGTGTTCTAGCTAAGATTCTATTGGAAAATATATGCTGAAAGGCATTTCTCCTATATGGCAGTACTGTTTCTTTTAGAACTGTGAATAGTCCTGGAGTGTTTTTGTTCAAATGAAGGCCAGCATCCCGGAGTCGCCTCTTCACTGTTTTTGCGGGTACTATTTAATGAAGCTGCCAGTTGAGGACTTGTGAGGTGTCTGTTTCTCAAACTAGACACTCTAATGTACTTGTCCTCTTGCTCAGTTGTACACCGTGGCCTCACACTCTTTCTATTCTGGTTAGAGCCAGTTTGCTCTGTTTTGTGAAGGGAGTAATACACGGGGTGTACGAGACCTTCAGTTTCTTGTCAACTTTTCACATGGAATAGCCTTCATTTCTCAGAACAAGAATAGATTGACGAGTTTCAGAAGAAAGTCTTTGTTTCTGGCCATTTTGAGCCTGTAATCGAACCCACAAATGCTGACGATCCAGATACCCAACTAGACGAAAGAAGGCCAGTTTTATTGCTTCTTTAATCAGAGCAACAGTTTTCAGCTGTGCTAATATGCATAAAAATGATCAATTAGTCTTTTAAAATGATAAACTTGTATTAGCTAACACAACGTGCCATTGGAACGCAGGAGTGATGGTTGCTGATAATGGGCCTCTGTACGCCTATGTAGATATTCCATTAAAAAAAATAGTAGTTTCCAGCTACAATAGTCATTTACAACATTAACAATGTCTACACTGCATTTCTGATCAATTTGTTGTTATTTTAATGGCCATTATTTTGCTTTTCTTTCAAAAACAAGGACAATTGTAAGTGACCCCAAAATTTTGAACGGTAGTGTATATATTTTTGAAAATAATCTTTGGGATGGTAAAACGTTTTCAAGGTCAACCTCAAGGTCAACCTAAACTAAACTAAAAGCAGATATAAAGGTAATGGAGCTATATCTTTTTCAAATAAGATCAGCTTTGAGAACTAACAATCACCAAAATAAAAACTAGACTGTCCCTGACTATCTAAAATTCCCCAAGTGTCATGGCATGGGGCCCCCATGTGTGAGTCACTCAGACACAATAAGAACACGGCAAATGCCATGGAAAAATGTGTGGAATTGCAGGAAATTAGCTTTAATACTGTAGAATTATATCTCTGCCCATGGCAAATTGTGTAGAATCCAAGGGATGTTATGCTATGATATTTAAACCAAATACCATTAACCTATTGGATTTATAACCTGCACTCGATTCTGAAAAACGGTATTTCTATTATGGAACTTGTTTATTTTCCATTTACGGAGGAAACAAAAACTGTTGAAAATGCAAATTGCTGAAGAGAAAATGGAGAGAAAAGGATGGGATGTTTACTTCTGGCCTAATGAGCAGTCTGCACAAAGTGCTTGACTTTTGTGTCATCAGGCAAACAGG
The DNA here is from genome assembly GCF_036934945.1 of Oncorhynchus masou masou. NCBI lineage: Eukaryota > Metazoa > Chordata > Actinopteri > Salmoniformes > Salmonidae > Oncorhynchus > Oncorhynchus masou. The sequence goes on along the minus strand of NC_088236.1, from coordinate 34,520,351 downwards.
ATTAGTGAAGGAAGTGGAAGCAGGTCCCCAGAGGGTTTATACTTCTGCCTTTAAATGGGTAAAGGAAAGCTTCAGAGGTGGAACCAAAGCCAAATGTCAGTGAACTTCTACACAAGCTAAAGTATACAAATACCATACACCAGATGTGGTTGCCAGTTTATTGAAATGAGAAGTGATCTTATGAACTCTTAAGATTCACAGGCATAGGCTACATGATCATTGCCCAGCTCTGTCTGACCATCTATGTTTTTACATTCACAGCATGTCAATCAGATTCGTTAGACTGCACTTTGTAGATGTCCTTAGGTACAGGAACAATCTGAATCATATTTTTCTTGTGTTCAGAAAACTAAACACTTAGTTGCCACATCTCACTTACTCAATGATGCTTATTGGGTAGAATATTGTATTTTGCCATCCCCTCATACCTGCTCTCTGTTCATGTGGAATTGCAATGAAATAATGAAACAAATATTGAACTCACCAAGAGCAATTCAACTAGCTGTGACAAAGTTGGGGAAGGTGCAGAGACTTGCACAAGGGCCTTCGTCTGCTAGACAAGGAGAATGTGAATGTGTCTGTCACGTTTGCTGGAATAATGATCGGACCAATGTGCAGTGTGATCTGGGTTCCACATCTTTATTCAGTGAAACGCACAAAACAATAAAGCAAGAACGAAACGTGACGACAATGAAGTGCTGACATATAACTACCCATAAACAATATCCCCAAAGGTGTGGACCCCGGCCGCAAAACGTGAAACCAAAAGGGAGGGTTAGGGGTGGTGTCTAGTGTCGGTGGTGGCTCTGGTGCGGGGCGAAGAACCCTCTTATCCCGCGGATCCGCCAGCATCGGGGGCGGCTCTGGTGCGGGCCGAAGAACCCGCTCACCCTGCGGATCCAGCCATGGACCCAGGCTGAACACGGTGCCTGGACTGGACCTAGATGCTGAGTAAGGTTCCTGCCATGGAGCGGGACTGGACACCGGCCCTGGCCTGGACATCGGTGCAGAGGAAGACTCCTGCCATGGAGCGGGACTGGACACCGGCTCTGGCCTGGACATCGGTGCAGAGGAAGACTCCTGCCATGGAGCGGGACTGGACACCGGCCCTGGCCTGGAGATCGGTGCAGAGGAAGACTCCTGTCATGGAGCGGGACTGGACACCGGCTCTGGCCTGGACATCGGTGCAGAGGAAGACTCCTGCCATGGAGCGGGACTGGACACCGGCTCTGGCCTGGACATCGGTGCAGAGGAAGACTCCTGCCATGGAGCGGGACTGGACACCGGCCCTGGCCTGGAGATCGGTGCAGAGGAAGACTCCTGTCATGGAGCGGGACTGGACACCGGCTCTGGCCTGGACATCGGTGCAGAGGAAGACTCCTGCCATGGAGCGGGACTGGACGCTGTGCTTGGACTGGGCATCGGCGCAGAGGAAGTCTCCTGCCCTAGAGCTGGAGGTTCTGGACCGTGGACCGTCGCAGGAGGTTACAGACAGTGGACCGTCGCAGAAGATTCCGGACCGTGGACTGTCTCAGGAGGTTCTGGACTGAGGACCGTCTCAGGAGGTTCTGGACTGAGGACCGTCTCAGGAGTTTCCGGACTGGGGACCGTCGCCGGAAGCTCTGGACTGGGGACCGTCGCCTGAAGCTCTGGACTGGGGAAGCGCACTGGACGTGACAGTGTCCGTGCTGTTGAGAAACTTAATAGTATCTTTATTGTGCCTTTTTCTGATGTTTTTCTTGCCAAGGATTGAAGAGGGTGAACATGAAAAACACAACATTCAGAATTGAATGGCAATAGCCAAAGGGGAAAGTTACATAATGCAGAAGGCCATTGTGCCAGGAGGAGCAGAACAGCAACTGGAAGAAACCAAATGCTCCTGACCTATGACTATATGCAACTGAAGATGAGACCAGAAAGCACTGGGCATTTCAATATGACAAGTCATAAGGTAAGTTTCAGATAACAATCTGGATTGGAATGAGGGAAAATACTTAAAAGTCAGATTGGAGGTGGCCTGTAATGTGCATTGTAATGACCAGGTAGGAGTCTGCCTGCAGCTCAATCAATTCTTCTCCGTCATCACCACGGCCGTTTACATCCAACCTCAACCCGAACCCTCGACGGCCCTCAAAGAACTTCACTGGACTTTATGCAAACTGGAAACCACACATCCTGAGGCTGCATTTATTGTAGCTGGGGATTTTAACAAAGCAAATCTGAGGACTAGGCTGCCGAAATTCTTACATGTTGACTGTCCCACTCGCGCTACTATGACTCTCAACCATTGCTATTCAAACTTCCGGGATGCTTACAAGGCCCTCACCGCCCTCCTTTCGGAAAATCTGACCACGATTTCATCTTGCTCCTCCGGTCCTATAGGCAGAAACTCAAACAGGAATTGCCCGTGCTTCGTACTATTCAACGCTGGTCTGACCAATCGGAATCCACGCTTCAGGATTGTTTTGATCACATGGACTGGGATATGTTCTGGGTAACGTGTGAAAATAATCTAGACGCATACATGGATATAGGAAGTGTATAGGAGATGTAGTACCCACTGTAACTATTAAAACCTACCCTAACCAGAAACTGCGGATAGATGGTAGCATTCGTGCGATACTGAAAGCCCAAACCACCGCATTTAAGAATGGCAAGGCGACTGGTAATATGGCAGAATATAAACAGTGTAGTTATTCACTCCGCAAGGCAATCAAACTAGCTAAACGTCACTATCGAGAAGATAAAGTGGAGTCGCAATTCAACAGCTCAGAGACGTACAGTATTGTGCAAAAGTTTTAGGCAGGTGTGAAAAAATGCTGTAAAGTAATAATTATTTCGAAAATAGACATGTTAATAGTTTGTATTTATCAATTAATAAAATGCAAAGTGAGTAAACAGAAGAAAAATCTACATCAAATCAATATTTGGTGTGACCACCCTTTGCCTTCAAAGCAGCATCAATTCTGCTAGGTACACTTGCACACAGTTTTTGAAGGAACTCGGCAAGTATGTTGGCCCAAACATCTTGGAGAACCAACCACAGTTCTTCTGTGGATTTAGGCAGCCTCAGAAGCTTCTCTCTCTTCATGTAATCCCAGACAGACTCGATGATGTTGAGATCAGGGCTCTGTGGGGGCCGTACCATCACTCCCAGGACTCCTTGTTCTTCTTTATGCTGAATTTAGTTCCTTTAAATAAATAAAATACAAAATCACCTTTATTTAACCAGGTAGGCAAGTTGAGAACAAGTTCTCTTTTACAACTGCGACCTGGCCAAGATAAAGCAGAGCAGTTCGACACATACAACAACACAGAGTTACACATGGAGTAAAACAAACATACAGTCAATAATACAGTAGAAACAAGTCTACATACGATGTGAGCAAATGAGGTGAGAATAGGGAGGTAAAGGCAAAAAAGGCCATGGTGGCAAAGTAAATACAATATAGCAAGTAAAACACTGGAATGGTAGATTTGCAGTGGAAGAATGTGCAAAGTAGAAATAAAAATAATGGGGTGCAAAGGAGCAAAATAAATACAGTAGGGAAAGAGGTAGTTAAATTATAGGTGGGCTATGTACAGGTGCAGTAATCTGTGAGCTGCTCTGACAGCTAGTGAGGGAGATAAGTGTTTCCAGTTTCAGAGATTTTTCCTAATGTCTTTCATTGTATGTTTGGGGTCATTGTCATGCTGCAGAATACATTTGGGGCCAATCAGATGCCTCCCTGATGGTATTGCACGATGGATAAGTATCTGCCTGTACTTCTCAGCATTGAGGAGACCATTCATTCTGACCAAATCCCCTGCTCTATTTGCAGAAATGCAGCCCCAAACTTGCAAGGAACTTCCACCATGCTTCACTGTGCCTGCAGACACTCATTAGTGTACTGCTCTCCAGCCCTTCAGTGAACAAACTGACTTCTGCTACAGGCAAATATTTCAAATTTGGACTCATCAGCCAGAGCACCTGCTGCCGTTCTGAACCCCAGTTCCTGTGTTTTTGTGCATAGTTGAGTCCAGGGTCCCACTGTTTTCTGCCAATTATTTTTGGCCTTCCTGTGACATCGGGTGCTGTAGGTGTCATGGAGGGCAGGTTTGCCCCCGGTGATGCGTTGTGCAGACCGCACCACCCTCTGGAGAGCCTTGCGGTTGAGTGCGGTGCGGTTGTGTGCGGTGCAGTTGCCGTACCAGGCGGTGATACAGCCCAACAAGATTCTCTCGATTGTGCATCTGTAAAATTTTTCAGGGTTTTGGGTGACAAGACAAATTTCTTCAGCCTCCTGAGGGTGAACAGCGCCTTCTTCACCACACTGTCTGTGTGGGTGGACCATTTCAGTTTGTCTGTGATGTGTACGCCTTCTCCACTGCTGTCCCTTCGGTGCATCAAAGCAGGGACCGAGAGACTGAAAAACAGCTTCTATGTCAAGGCCATCAGACTGTTAAACAGCCATCACTAACACGTTAGAGGCTACTGCCAATAGGCATAGACTAGGAATCACTCGACACTAAGGAATGGGACTTTAATAATGTTTACATATCTGGCATTACTCATCTCATATGTATATACTGTATTCTATACTATTCTACGGTATCTTAGTCACTTAATGTTTACATCTGGCATTACTCACCTCATGTGTATTATAATTATTTTTTTTTACCTTAATTTTACTCGGCAAGTCAGTTAAGAACTAATTTTATTTTCAATGACGGCCTAGGAACAGTGGGTTAACTGCCTGTTCAGGGGCAGAACGTCAGCTTGGAGATTCGATCTTGCAACCTTTTGGTTACTAGTCCAACACTCTAACAGCTAGGCTATCTGCTGCCCTAATATATATACTGTTATATATACTTATATTATAGTATATTATATATACTGTTTTCTATACTATTCTATGGTATCTCATTCACTTAATAATGCTTACATATCTTGCATTACTCATCTCAAATGTATATACTGTTTTTCTATACTATTCTACTGTATCTTAGTCTGTTCCGCTCTGACATCGCTCATCCATATGTACAGTATATAGGCTTAATTCATTCCTACTTTGTTGTGTAATTTGTTAGATATTACTTGTTAGATATTACTGCACTGTCGGAGCTAGAAGCATTTTGCTACACCCGAAATAACATCTGCTAATCACGTGTACGTGACCAATGCAATTTGATTCGATCATGTGTGAGGTCATAGTGCCAGAGCGTTAAGCAGAGGTGTGCAATGGAGACTGTCAATTGGGATTGCAGAGAGGGTCCTGCTAGAGGAAGGGTGGGAGGGCACTAAACAGAGAAAAAGAGCTGCTGTGGTTGCTAGGCAGCCGAGCAGAGGAGAGAGAGCATATCTATCTGTTTTGGGCTCTGTTCATTCCCTCCCTTCCACTCCAGTGCGCAGTACCAGAGTCAGCCAGAGGTGGCAGCTTCAGCATGTGTTTTCTCCTCCTCTTTCTCCCAATAGGGGAAGAACCCAGGACGGCACAAATAATCTCCTTTAATACCCTTCTGCGCTTGATTTCCCCATCTGGGATTGGATGGTAATGTTCTTGCTGTTGTTTGGGGTAGCCGATTGGTCGTGTCCACTGTGCAGTGAGAGAGGGTTTGCCTGGTTGGGCCTTGGGGTATCCTTTTCAGAATAATGACCCATGAGGAGCCTGGGCAGGGTCCCAGTTTCAGTTTACACAAATAATTGTGGTGAAAGACTGCAACGGAGCAGGGAGGAATGAGCAGGGGGAGGCCACAGCCAAACAGAACCTCATTTGACCTTGTCACCTTCAATCATGGCTTCTCATCAGCTGTGGGGAGATTGGCTGGCTGTGTGGGGGGGGTGCTAAAAGGACATATGGACATATCCACTCTCTGTAATTGGAGAGAGTAAAGAGGAAGAGAGAGAACTGACAGTGATTTAAGGCAGTGACTGAGAGCCATCCTAGAGAGAGTCCTGCTGTGTACTGCACTGCCTCTGCACCCCTGCGTGCCTGTGTCTGTGTGAGTAAGCGTGTCTGTGAGAGAGAGCGAGAGGAGAGAGGGAGCGAGGGGGGGCGTGTAGATGTGTGTGCTCTGCTGCACAGCCACGGTAGTGTGAGCCGAATGATGCTCTCTGGCTGTCTCTCTCCATGCTGCCTGGCTGTGCCGCTCTCTGCTTCCGCGCAGCGCTGATGAAACATTTTAAGCTGCAGCGGACACACACAGCCTGACCAACCACCCGCTTCCCTGCCACGGCCATCGTCTTGGTTCTACCACCTGCTGATGGTCTGACACAGTAGGACACTGCTGCCTCTGCTCCTACAACAGGCAAATAAAGCGACAGGACTGCAGATCGTGAGGTACTGTCAAGCCCCCTCTGTTTTTCTCTACAGGCTGCACTGTACTGGCGTTTTTTCTACTGCTGCTGATGTTGCTGCAGAAGCACCGTGCTGCTGGGGGAATGATGATCATAACATGCCTCTGTGTCACGGCTCAGCTGCTCTGCAGTGCTCTACATGGATCTCTGCTATATCTAGACCCAAGAAGAAGAAGGATGCAGAGTATTCCAGCGGTACCAAATAGAATGCTAGCAGGATGTACTGTAGACCAGCTTTAGCATGTCAGGAGAGGATCTGGAGGGATGTTCTATACGATTCCTGTGCTCTGGAGTTGAAATGATTGGAGGACACTAGTATTTGTGTAGTGTGGTAGTGAAGACTTTAGGGACTGTAGTGTTTGGTGCTAATATGCAAGGGAAGACACTTTGTGTTCGTGTGCTGGGGAAGTTGATTAGGAGACTGTGTGTATTAGTTGTGTTTATTTGTAGGGGACATATAGTGTGCAGATGATATGAATGGGAAACAGTGTAAGTGTGTAGGTGGAATCAACATGGGATAAGACAATTAGGAGAAAGCCTATTGGTCAGTTTTAGTGGATTTAGAAATGCTTGTTTTATTAGTGGTCAATGTGTTAGTGTTCATCACTTGTGAGAAATCAGAGGATTCCTGGTATTACAGTTTGTGTTAAAGGGGTTGAATAATTAGCGGTTTGACGTTTGTCATGAATCTTTCCCTGGAGGCTGCAGAACTGGGCGATTCCCGCTACATGCTCCGGGTGCAAATATGAATGAAAACGAAAAGGTATATTTTGGTCTTAATTTAAGGTTAGGGTTAGGTATTAAGGTTAGCAGTGTGGTTAAGGTTAGGATAAGGTTTAAAATTGTGGCTGTGCCAGCTAGTGAACACATTCATGACAAATATCACCCTGCGAATAATTAAGGGGTATGATGTCAGTGTTTCATTTGTACTTACTGAATTAGGGTACAACCTCGCTTGGTTGGTAAGTTGATAAGTAGCTTTAATGGGGTGGCACTGTGGCTGGCATTGGTCCCACTGGGAACACATTGGTCCCACTGGGCACACATTTAATTTCAATGAATTTATGTTGAGCCAACGTGGAATAGATGTGGGGTGTGTCTTCTCAGGGATTCATTCAGCGTCGAGCAGCACTTTTGTTTTTGAGCGATAGCAGAGATGAGAGAAAAAGGAAAGAAGAACTGTATTTTAGTGTGTGTGCGATAGAGAGAATGTGCGTGTGTGTGTGAATGAGTTCTGTCTGCCTCCCAAGGTCGCTTCTCTGAAGAGGTCCCATAATTAGGGATGTCACTCTCCACCAATCACCTGGGGCGTGAGAGAGTAGCCCTCCACCCCTCAGCCTCATTCACAGCTCCACCTGCCCACTTTGACAAGGAAACATGATAATTTATCATCTCAGTTACTGTCCCTAAAATGCTATCAAGCTGGTTTTCATTACAGCGCATTCAGAAAGTATTCAGACCCCTTGACTTTTCTACATTTTGTTACATTACAGCCTTATTCTGAAATTGATTAAATAATATTTATTTCTCATCAATTTACACACAATACCCCATAAGGACAAAGTGAAATATTAAATATTTAAACAGAAGTACCTTATTTACATAAGTATTCAGACCCTTTGGTATGAGACTCAAAATTGAGCTCGGGTGCATCCTGTTTCCATAAATCATCCTTGAGATGTTTCTACAACTTAATTGGAGTCCACCTGTGGTACATTCAATTGATTGGACATGATTTGGAAAGGTAAGTACAGAGAGATCCTTGATGAAAACCTGCTCCAGAGCGCTCAGGACCTCAGACTGGGGCAAAGGTTCACCTTCCAACAGGCCAACAACCCTAAGCACACAGCCAAGACAATGCAGGAGTGGCTTCGGGACAAGTCTCTGAATGTCTTTGTGTGGCACAACCAGAGCCCGGACTTGAACCCGATCGAACATCTCTGAAGAGACCTGAAAATAGCTGTGTAGCAACGCTCCCTATCCAACCTGACAGAGCTTGAGAGGATCGGCAGAGAAGAATGGGAGAAACTCCCCAAATACAAGTGTGCCAAGATTATAGGGTCATACCCAAGAAGACACGAGGCTGTAATCGCTGCCAAAGGTGCTTCAACAAAGTATGGACTAAAAGGTCTGAATAATTATGGAAATGTGATATTTCATTTTTATATTATTCATAATTTGGCTAAAATTTTAAAAAATCTAAAAAAGTTTTTGCTTTGTCATTATGGGATTTTGTGTCTAGATTGATGAGGGAAAAAAACAATTCAATCAATTTCAGAATAAGGCTGTAACATAACAGTGTGGAAAACGTCAAGGGGTCCGACTACTTTCCGAAGGCACTGTATGTACTGTAGTACACATTGGTAGCCGTTTGATGACAGAAAGGACTTGTGATTTCCAAATAGACTCAAATAGAATTTTCCAGTTCCGATCACAACAGAATTTATGCCAACAACATGACATTGATTCAATTATCATTTTGTGGGAAGGGTTTTTCTAGCTTCAATCCTATTAAAATGTTTAATATGCCCCTCTTTCAGTGATGAAACGACTGCATCGCTAGAGGCATGGTGGTGCTTCCAAGCTGACTGAAATAAAATGATTGACCGTGCCAGACCTATATCATGCAGCCTAATGCAGCCAGTGAAGCCAACAGTGGTACAGCAGTACGTGTAGAGGTTTTGTCCTGCTTCCTTCTAAGCAGTAGATGCATTATGTAAGCGGGTCAGTGCTCCTCCTGCACTGACGAGGATGCGGTGGTGGTGTGGTGTGCGGTAGTAACAGCTGGAGCAGTGCTGAGTGAGGCCGAGACTGATGCGGAGGCATGGGTCAGGACTGGCCCCTCAGTAGAGGAGAAAGGATGGGTTATGCAAGAGGAGCGGAGCGTGGCCCTGTGCACTAAATGCTCACTCTCGTGACGGAGCTGAGGCTGTAGTAACAGCTGGATCCTTCTATTACTGCTGCTGCTGTGAGGGGCTGGCCTGTACTGGCTGCAGCACGTGACCAGCGCTAGCTACCATGGTGGGAGGTATCAGTGATATGAACAGCAGGGTCTGTGTCCAGGATTACGCAACAGCATCTTCTCTGCCTGGGAAGGCAGGTCTGTAAAGATGCCAGTAGTAGACGGCCCAGTGACAGTGCGTCATCACCCCCGTCATTGTTGCCGTGAGCCTGTCCGGTGCATAAGACAAGCATGTGATTTTTCTCTTCCCTTCCGCCTGCTGCTGAAAAGCGATGTGTTTCAGGGCTTTTCCAAAGTATGCGAGCAGATTTAGTTGTACCATATATTTGCAAACCCAGTTCATCCATAATTTGTAATTCCTCTCTACACACTCGATCCTAAGCTTCCAGATACACAAGTGTGTCTTTGTACATTTACATATCACAGTGCACACACACACACATTTGCGTTATGCTCTAGCTCCCCCGAGCATTCAGCGTGTGTATTATTCATTTTTATTGAACCTTTATTTAACTAGGCAAGTCAGTTAAGAACAAACTCTTATTTACAATGACGGCCTACCCCGGCCAAACCCTCCCCTAACCCGGACAATACTGGGCCAATTGTGCATCGCCCTATGGGACTCCCGATCACGGCCGGTTGTGATACAGACCAGGATTGAACCCGAGTCTGTAGTGACGCCACTCAGGATCCCTCATGTAAATGGAATGTAAGTGGAAATTTTGTGCCAGCTGTAGGTCATTGTAGCCACAGGGCTGCTGGGTTTGTGTGTGTGTGTGTGTGTGTTTGTGTGTTTGCTGCAGGCTCGAGGAGAGGCGGGGAGATCCGCTAGTAAACTACCTCAGGGATTTGGCCTGAGCCCATTCATAATGGATTCGTTTGGAGTTAATCTGGGGGTATCCACTCAGTCAGAGGGCTATACTGATTGTGCTGTTGGGACAGACAATCTGATGGATGCTCTGTAAACTTCACGTGGAGGGTTATTTGTGTTACTTTACCCGGTAATCAGGGGTCCTATTCAATCAAACCTGGTCTGGAATAAGTCAAATAACATCATTATTGTATTGCTAGAATGTGTTTAGATGCATATACTAAAAAAAGGTAGAAAAAAAAGATAGAAAAAGACAATCAAATGCATATCACTCATGTCTTCTACAAAGTCAGTATTGGGTTGAATTGTTTGGACTGGTCTGTGGTGGTGTGGTTTGGCTGCACACAGAGGCTGCTCTATCGCTGGCACTATGTCCTAGTCAGGTAAAATTGATTGTCTTAATTTGGGGTGGCAGGTAGCCTAGTGGTTAGAGCGTTGGGTCAGTAACTGAAAGGTTGCTGGATCGAGTCCCCGAAAAATCTGTTGTTCCTAGGCCGTCATTGTAAATAAGAATTGTTCTTAACTGACTTAGTTAAATAAAAATAAAACATTTGAAATGAATAAGGAGAAGAGACTTTCTGGGAAGGAGTGGGCTCCTGAGGCAAGGCTGTGTAATGGCTGCAAGGGACCACTGTGGTGAACAAGGCTTCAGTCAGAGGGAAAGCACAGGCAGCACCCACATTTTCATCTGCATTAGTAAGATATACAGTATATGAAAATCACATTTAAACTGAAGATAGGGTGACTACAAACCAACATCTTGGTAATAGCAACAGCTTCTTTGGTGCTTGTCAAAGTGCAGGTGATCTTTTTTATTTAAAGGTTGGGGTTCAGTTCCATAGAGCTTCTCTCAGTCAGCAGTGTCGGCTTTTCCCTTAACTTTCAACAGATTAGTGAAGATTGTCACTGGTTGGAGAAGTCGGGTCTATCTGCTGTTCCGGTATGTCTGTCCAGGTCTCCAGTCACAACATACAGGATGAATGGGACAGCCTTAGTTTGGGCAGCCTGTTAGTGTTCACTAGAGATGGCACATCACGTCATTCCAGTCCAGATCAGGGTAGGTGCATGATTACGTTGGTCTCTAGGGTCTGGCCAAAATCCAGTGGAGGCAGCGACGATTAGAGCCAGGATTTGCATTGTAATGAAAAAGCTTATCTCTGCAGGTTCAATCTCTATCTCTGTCCCCGGCCAGCTCGGTTTGGTGTATATTCTCCCTGATCTGATCACCCTCTGCTATGGTGTACTGTGTTAGAGCAACTATGAATGAAGTGGATCTGGATTTCTAACAGCGTCAAGTTAGCTTGGCATGTTTTCCTCGGCCTTTCTGATATGCATCCTGTATAACAATGTCTTGTTGGATGTTGCTTCCATATGCTTAGTTTCATATGCGTACAGTTATCTACACATCAACCAGGCAGGTGCTTCCAATTTTTTTTGCGGGGGTCTGAATTCAGAAAGAATCTCTCAGATCCTCCTTCTAATACTTGCGGTATGAGACTGTAAGATTGGCCAGTGGAATCGATTGATATACCACTGCCTGCTTCCAATGGAAACCCACAAGAACATGATACACTAGACTAGAGCAAGTCAGGACATGTGTGACGTGAGAGACATAGGATCCAGTGTGTGCTATAGTTCTTCTGTCCATAGTGACATGCTGCAGCTCCTCTCAGTGTACACTGTCCACCCTCCCCTGTCTGTCTGAGGTTAATGGGAGTAACTGGCCGCTGATTACAGCATGGTATTGGCGGGAAGCAGAGCAGACACACACTGCCAGTCTGCTGCTCGTGGCACGCTGGCTGTCTGGCTGGTTCCACAGCATTTTTAAATTTTGACTAGAATTAATGGATGGCTAATGTGCAGTGGTGTTAAATGCTTTGTGTTTGTGTGGGGGAATTAATTCGTAGGCCCTGATCAAGTGGAGTTTCACACATTACGAGGAATAGCTTTTTTTCCCTCACTGGGCTACTATATAATCATTCTCATTTCTTAGGATTCATCTTAAAGTAACTGTCCAGTCAAAATCTCCCTTTTAAAAGTACATATTATATTAACTCACCCAAATAATGTTGTTCACTCTTGCTATGCTTGTATGTGCATAAAAGCATAACTTTTAGGAAAAACACACCAAAAAAACACCTCAAACTTGTGTCTAAAAGAGACCATTGCAAAAATGCTTGCTATTTCCTCATAGAGGATGATGTCATTAGGATGAACTGGCCAATTAGAGGTCTACCCGTATGAATATTTTTAATGAGCGGTATACGACCACACCATTGTAAGGGGTGTGTAACTGGTGGCAGGGAAGTCAAACGCAGGAGAGCAGGACTTGGTGAATAGCCAGAGCAGTTTAATATACTGTATAAAACTAACTGCTTACAAACAACAAACACATGGGTACAAAACCCGTAGCGCACCAGTAACACATAGCACAAGTACTTACAAAATAAACAATTCCCGACAAGGACATGGGGGGGGAAACAGAGGGAAAATATACAACATGTAATTAGGGAATTGAAACCAGGTGTGTGTGAAAACAAGACAAAACAAATGGAACATGAAAAATGGATCGGCGATGGCTAGAAGACCGGTGAAGTCGACCGCCTGAACAAGGAGAGGAACTGACTTTGGCAGAAGTCGTGACAACCATTCTGTTTTTGGGGTACTACCACACCCTTCACTCATATTGTCATTAATTACAAGTCATATAAATCTGTAAACACTGGACAGTTACTTTAACCATTTGTTTGGTAGGCTCTCTTCAGGGATGCAGTGTCTGTAATGTGGAGTCTATGGGTTGGGTATAAGCCTCCTCTCCCGTCTCCAGTCTCCATGCACAAGTCACAATGGACAGGGGCACAGGGTAATTTCATAAAGAATCTCTAATAAGATGGATTGAATCAGCCTTGTTCTGGCTAAAATGAATTAAAAAGATAGACATGACATACAGACTCCTAAATTGAGTCATTACACCTGCTGAACTCGAGCTAAATATGACATGTTCCTATTTCAACAAGTAAATATTTACTAACCCTGGGCCACAGTCCAGGTTGAGCTCTGTACAAATGGTCCTCCACTGGAAATCAAATGGAGAATTTGATTGAGCCTGCCTGAGCCAGAAATGCATATACAGTGCTGCATTAAAGTATGTGAACCACTTGTGCATTTACAGATTTTTAAAAGTTTTTACCATGAAATCTTCATTTAATCAGTCTTTTTGATCTGACATAACAGGTTTATATTTACCAATACCATGTTGGTGTAGAGGAAATCATGTTTGTAGTATAATTAAGTATAATCATGTTTGTAGTAAAAAATAAAGGAGTTATGCAGGTGCAGGTGCAAAAAATAAGTGAACCCCAAGTTGCGTTGGTTAAATCAAGTAGGTAAGTAGAATCAGGTGGGTAAATAATTGGGTACCAAATGAACCAATCAAAGGAGAGATCGTTAGGAAAGCGTTTGGGCGGGACTCTGATAAATAGAGAAAAGAAACCTGGTTAGTTTGGTGTGACCCATCCATGTGAATGCAAAGCACACAATGCCGAGAGGAAAGGAGATCTTAGGGGAAATCAGGACAGCACATCAGTAGTGAGAGTAGTGAGAGCACACCAGTAGTGAGAGCACACCAGTAGTGAGTGCACACCAGTAGTGAGAGCACACCAGTAGTGAGTGCACACCAGTAGTGAGAGCACACCAGTAGTGAGAGCACACCAGTAGTGAGTGCACACCAGTAGTGAGGGCACACCAGTAGTGAGAGCACACCAGTAGTGAGAGCACACCAGTAGTGAGGGCACACCGGTAGTGAGGGCACACCGGTAGTGAGGGCACATCGGTAGTGAGGGCACATCGGTAGTGAGAGCACACCGGTAGTGAGTGCACACCGGTAGTGAGTGCACACCAGTAGTGAGAGCACACCAGTAGTGAGAGCACACCAGTAGTGAGGGCACACCAGTAGTGAGGGCACACCAGTAGTGAGAGCACACCAGTAGTGAGAGCACACCAGTAGTGAGGGCACACCAGTAGTGAGGGCACACCAGTAGTGAGAGCACACCAGTAGTGAGAGCACACCAGTAGTGAGAGCACACCAGTAGTGAGGGCACACCAGTAGTGAGAGCACATCAGTAGTGAGGGCACACCAGTAGTGAGGGCACACCAGTAGTGAGAGCACACCAGTAGTGAGGGCACATCAGTAGTGAGAGCACACCAGTAGTGAGGGCACACCAGTAGTGAGGGCACATCAGTAGTGAGAGCACACCGGTAGTGAGGGCACATCGGTAGTGAGGGCACATCGGTAGTGAGAGCACACCGGTAGTGAGGGCACATCGGTAGTGAGGGCACATCAGTAGTGAGGGCACACCAGTAGTGAGAGCACACCAGTAGTGAGGGCACACCAGTAGTGAGGGCACACCAGTAGTGAGGGCACACCAGTAGTGAGGGCACATCAGTAGTGAGAGCACACCAGTCTGGGGAAGGCTATACAATCATCTCAAAAGGATTTGATCTCAATCAGTCCACTGTGAGGCAAATCATTTACATTCAACATGACAGCAACTTGTCCTGGAAGTGGACGACCTTCCAAAATATCCCCAAGAACCACAAGAGCAATAATAATTCAGGTAAAAGCCAACCCAAACATAACATCTAGAGATTTGCAGACCTCCCTTGCTGCACCTCAGGTAACTGTGTCTGCTTCAACAACAATAACAACACGGAATCCAAATGCCATTCATGGGAGGGTTGCTAGGAAGAAGCCTCTGCTGTCAAAAAAGAACCATCTTAACTCTGCCAGAGACCACCTGGACAAACCTGAATGTTTGTGGAAGTCTATTCTCTGTACCGATGAATCCAATATTGACCTTTTTGGTCACAATCAACACCACTATTTTTGGCGAAAACCCAACACTGCCTACCACCATAATAACCTTTTCCCAACAGTCAAGCATGCGGACCTGCATCCTTTCACTCCCTCCTCTCTACATTTTCCTCCTCTGTCTCTGCTGCTAAAGCCACTTTCTACCACTCTAAATTCCAAGCATCTGCCTCTAACCCTAGGAAGCTCTTTGCCACCTTCTCCTCCCTCCTGAATCCTCCCCCCCCCTCCTCCCTCTCTGCAGATGACTTCGTCAACCATTTTGAAAAGAAGGTCGACGACATCCGATCCTCGTTTGCTAAGTCAAACGACACCGCTGGTTCTGCTCACACTGCCCTACCCTGTGCTCTGACCTCTTTCTCCCCTCTCTCTCCAGATGAAATCTCGCTTCTTGTGACGGCCGGCCGCCCAACAACCTGCCCGCTTGACCCCCTCCCCTCTTCTCCAGACCATTTCCGGAGACCTTCTCCCTTACCTCACCTCGCTCATCAACTCATCCCTGACCGCTGGCTACGTCCCTTCCGTCTTCAAGAGAGCGAGAGTTGCACCCCTTCTGAAAAAACCTACACTCGATCCCTCCGATGTCAACAACTACAGACCAGTATCCCTTCTTTCTTTTCTCTCCAAAACTCTTGAACGTGCCGTCTTTGGCCAGCTCTCCCGCTATCTCTCTCAGAATGACCTTCTTGATCCAAATCAGTCAGGTTTCAAGACTAGTCATTCAACTGAGACTGCTCTTCTCTGTATCACGGAGGCGCTCCGCACTGCTAAAGCTAACTCTCTCTCCTCTGCTCTCATCCTTCTAGACCTATCGGCTGCCTTCGATACTGTGAACCATCAGATCCTCCTCTCCACCCTCTCCGAGTTGGGCATCTCCGGCGCGGCCCACGCTTGGATTGCGTCCTACCTGACAGGTCGCTCCTACCAGGTGGCGTGGCGAGAATCTGTCTCCTCGCCACGCGCTCTCACCACTGGTGTCCCCCAGGGCTCTGTTCTAGGCCCTCTCCTATTCTCGCTATACACCAAGTCACTTGGCTCTGTCATAACCTCACATGGTCTCTCCTATCATTGCTATGCAGACGACACACAATTAATCTTCTCCTTTCCCCCTTCTGATGACCAGGTGGCGAATCGCATCTCTGCATGTCTGGCAGACATATCAGTGTGGATGACGGATCACCACCTCAAGCTGAACCTCGGCAAGACGGAGCTGCTCTTCCTCCCGGGGAAGGACTGCCCGTTCCATGATCTCGCCATCACGGTTGACAACTCCATTGTGTCCTCCTCCCAGAGCGCTAAGAACCTTGGCGTGATCCTGGACAACACCCTGTCGTTCTCAACTAACATCAAGGCGGTGGCCCGTTCCTGTAGGTTCATGCTCTACAACATCCGCAGAGTACGACCCTGCCTCACACAGGAAGCGGCGCAGGTCCTAATCCAGGCACTTGTCATCTCCCGTCTGGATTACTGCAACTCGCTGTTGGCTGGGCTCCCTGCCTGTGCCATTAAACCCCTACAACTCATCCAGAACGCCGCAGCCCGTCTGGTGTTCAACCTTCCCAAGTTCTCTCACGTCACCCCGCTCCTCCGCTCTCTCCACTGGCTTCCAGTTGAAGCTCGCATCCGCTACAAGACCATGGTGCTTGCCTACGGAGCTGTGAGGGGAACGGCACCGCAGTACCTCCAGGCTCTGATCAGGCCCTACACCCAAACAAGGGCACTGCGTTCATCCACCTCTGGCCTGCTCGCCTCCCTACCACTGAGGAAGTACAGTTCCCGCTCAGCCCAGTCAAAACTGTTCGCTGCTCTGGCCCCCCAATGGTGGAACAAACTCCCTCACGACGCCAGGACAGCGGAGTCAATCACCACCTTCCGGAGACACCTGAAACCCCACCTCTTTAAGGAATACCTAGGATAGGATAAAGTAATCCTTCTCACCCCCCCCCCTTAAATGATTTAGATGCACTATTGTAAAGTGGCTGTTCCACTGGATGTCATAAGGTGAATTCACCAATTTGTAAGTCGCTCTGGATAAGAGCGTCTGCCAAATGACTTAAATGTAAATGTAATGTAAATGTGATGGGGATGACAAGATCTGGGGCTGCTTTTCCTCCTCTGGACCTGGACGACTCCACATCATTAAGGGAACCATACATTCTGAGGTAAACCAGGTGATTCTTGAACAGAACGCCAGGCCGTCAGTCAAGGATCTAAAGCTGGGGATAGAAATGGGTCTTCCAACAAGACAACGACCCAAAGGATTCAAGCAAATCTACCAAACAATGGCTCAGGAAAAATAAGATTGTGTTTTGGATTGGCCAAGTCAAAGTCCTGACCTAAATCCAATCGAGATGCTGCGGCAGGACCTGAAGTAGCCAGTTCATACCAGACATCCCTCCTATGAGGAGGAGTGGGCAAAAATCCCTCAAAAGTGGCTATAGGAGACGTTTAATCCAAGTTATCACTGCTAATGGAGGTGCCACAAGCTATTGACTGAAGGGGTTCACACATTTTTGCACATATCAAATCTGAGTTTCTGTTAAACCACTTTCGTTAAATAAACAATGTAAATATATATATATTTTTTGTTTCTGTCATTTACTTGGAATGTCTTTATTACGAATTGGGGTTTAGATAAGGATTTAATGTTTATTTTAATATTTTTAGTCAAAATAATGACCAGGCCTGTAGGGATCACATAGTTTCAAGCAGCACTGTACATATTGATCTTGATATAGCGTGTCTTTGACTTAATGCATTCTGATTAAGGTATATAGGGAGACCTACCCTTCAGTCCTGGCAATCACAGTTGACAGAATCATTTTTCCTTATGGCCCAGAAATACAGCCCTTGCCTATTGCCTACACTTACAGTGAGTGAGTGCTACACTACCCTTCAACAAAAATGCACTTATGAATCATTCCTGAACATATAAATGTTCTCAACCACATTTCAGGTTTTCCATGAATGTGGCTACTGACAAGCATAAGTATCTGATGAAAAAACACAAGTCAGTGTTGCTCAAATTTCTGGAGCATTTATAGAGCATAAATATTTAATCTCAATGCTATTGGACAGGGGCATGTGGCGGGGTAAGAACAACCTGGGTCCAGATGTCTGTCTGAGTTACGGAGCTGCCTCCTGCCGTTGGCCTCTGATTGGAGATGTGCAGCTGGGGACGAGTGGTAAAAATATCCCTGCCTGTTCCATACCCATGAGTGGCAGGCAGGCATACAGCGCCATTGCATTTGTATGCAGTGCTAGAGGATGGCACCAGCACAGACATCTTCCGGCCATTTCCACAAATGTCAGGGCAGAGGAGGGAGCAACACCAACACTGGGGCCGGTAAATTGCCAGCAACCCCTTAGGGTGAGCTGCTCCATATGGACTGGCCTACTGAACCATCGTCCTCTAAACACTGGGAGGGAATGTCACATAGAAACAGCAAAGCTGCAGGTGTCATGACACCGTAGTGTTGTGTTTCTGTCCCCAGCTAGCTAAAGCCAGGCTGTGTTCCCATGATGCAGGCATTTCCCCCTCTCCCATGCAGAGATGGCCTTCCCTGGCCGAGTCGAGTTACAGCTCTTTCTCTAGTCTATGACACAGAAGCAGCATCTGGTTCCACCTGACTGAAATCATGAATAATTCAAGAGGGCATTATTATTTTGAGCTAGCTTCACTGGCTTGGCAATAATAAGTAGTTTAGCTACTGCTATCATCACTAAGTGGTCCAACATGGAGAGAGGATGTTATTTTACCACGTCGTTGGCAACTTATACTTGTGTGGGTTTGTAAGAATTAGGTTGAGTGAGTGTTGCGGTGCTTTGTTACCTAGATATATAGATGTTTCCTTTGCCTGGTGTTGGAATGGAAGGAATTGTATGTCAACAGTCTTGGGCCATCTGTGTGTTTGTGGTTTGCTTTCCTACCTTCATATCTCTGTCCCTGAGCTCAGTATTGTACAGTATGTTTCAGTTGATGTTTTATGGACAATATCTGCATGATGTTCCAAGCATGTTACAGACATGACCTAGTATTATCCATGATCAACAAATATGATTTTTTTCTTAGCCTGCAGTAGACCTACATCTATGTAGATTATGCCTTCATGGAAAATTGCTTACTATTTCTCCTTTAGTGAGCTTTTGCTTGTCTGTGTGTGTGTCTGTGTGTGTCTGTCTATCTGTCTGTCTGTCTGTATGTCTGTCTGTTTGTTTGTTTGTTAGCATGTATAGTCCGATCTCTTTAGAGCTGTATGTTTGCTCAAGGCAACAGATGTGTAGCTGGTATAGTCCGATCTCTTTAGAGCTGTATGTTTGCTCCAGGCAACAGATGTGCAGCTGGTCTAGTCTACACTCAGCCCTTTGTATCCTGTAACTGGAGCCTTACTGGAGCATCAGGGGGAAAAGTGCTCATAATTAACCCAGCAGCAGGACAGGTTGTTTTTCCACTCAGACCACCTGCTAGTCCTGTTCTGAGTTACTCTATAACCCACTGGGCGGACACAGGGAAACTAACATGGTGAATAGTGTAGCTATATGTCAGCAACACTCGACTGTAACATCTTAGAAAAAGAACAGGAACTTCGCATGAATATGAACAGCGTAGGTGTAACGGATGTGAAACGGCTAGCTTAGTTAGCGGTGCGCACTAAATAGCATTTCAATCGGTGACGTCACATGCTCTGAGACTTTGAAGTAGTAGTTCCCCTTGCTCTGCAAGAGCCGCGCCTTTTGTGGAGCGATGGGTAAGGATGTTTCGAGGGTGACTGTTGTTGA
The DNA here is from genome assembly GCF_036934945.1 of Oncorhynchus masou masou. Taxonomy (NCBI): domain Eukaryota; kingdom Metazoa; phylum Chordata; class Actinopteri; order Salmoniformes; family Salmonidae; genus Oncorhynchus; species Oncorhynchus masou. The sequence goes on along the minus strand of NC_088236.1, from coordinate 34,500,532 downwards.
TGTGTGCAGAGGGTCCCTGGTTCGCGTCCGGGTATGGGCGAGGGGACGGTCTAAAGTTATACTGTTACATAAGCTATACTAAAATAGGGTAAAAAACGACAATACATTTTGAACAGATTATGATAAAGACATTAGGTTTGGACCATTGGTTTTCTTAGGGTGTTATCTATCTACCCAATTGGTCAATAGATGCGTTTTTGACTGGACACCTTAAACATTAGCAACATTTTGTGTAAGTTGAATACTCCGTTATCTTTTATTAAGGTGGGGGTGAGTATTGATAACTGGCCGCACAATTTGCTACCAACAACATTGAATCACCATCAGTCGATAAAAATGTCAATTCTGAAAACTTTTACCAGTACATATGTTTGTCCTGTACATCTCTGGGCCTTCCACAGGGTTCTGAAATTCGTACTTTTAATAAAAACGTATCGAATACAACCACTGACTTTTTCCTAATTTTGTTGCTCAACTGGAGACGTTCTACAGCAGGGGGGAAACTCCTTCCATGGAGGGTCTAGTGTCTGCAAGATTTTGATTTTAACTTTTAATGAAGCCCTAGACAACCAGGTGTGTGGAGCTACTTACTAATTAGTGACCTTAATTCATCAATAAAGTACAAGGGAGGAGCGAAAACCTGCAGACACTCTGCCCTCAGTGGAATGAGTTTGACAGCTGTGTTCTACAATATGTAAACTGAGATTCAATTGGTACAAGTGCATTTGCGCTGAGTTGAGCAACACAAATGAGGAAAAATTCAGTAGTATTTGAAAAAGGTTTATATTAAAATAATGAATTTGAACACCTTGTGGAAGGACCGCAGTTACAAAGGGACAGGTTAGCGGTTTCAGATTATTATTATTTTTACAAGTATCAACTGATGGTGACTAAATGTTGTTGCTAGTAAATCGCGCGACCAGTTAATATAAAATATTATTAATATTAAACTTCGTCTCAAAATAAGAGAATGGAGTTGAGCGTTCCTCAGCTAGTCATAACCATTTCAGGTCATTGATAATGACTCGCTGAAATAATTCAGATGGCCATGACAGCATTTTAAATTTATCTCGTGTTTACTCCACAGTTGAGAAAGGAAGTTGTGCCCCTCCACTTCCCAGACGTAGCGCCCCACTGTCAGCGGGGGGAGAGACTACGTCTTCTAGAGGACAACAATAGAGCCCTGAAACTGAAGCCTGGGGCTTTCAACCAACACAAGCTACAACATATACTGCTGGTGAGTCATTGACTCTCTATCTATCTGAGGCTGTAGTGGTGGATATTATTTTCAGTGGCAAGAGGCTGCTGTCTTCTTGGAAAGGTAAGGCCATCAGAAGCTGTATTTTCCCCCTTTGTTTCCCTGCTCTGGACTGTGAACCATAAATAATTGTTCCTACAGCTAGACCGCGAAATATTTAAATAAGTTGACTGTCTGTTCATTTGCATGTTTGGAGTAGTAGGCTGACGGATTAATTGGGGACAGTTTGAATAGTTACTAGTAATGTCACTGCTGCTGATGGACACAGCTTTAAGATGTTGTGGCTCCAGACCCAACCTCTGAAGCCTAATAAAAATCCTCTCTGCAAAATCTAGTCTCAAGAAAGTGAAGGCTAAAGATCTGTTTGGAAGCCACAGTCTACTACTCTCCTTATTTAGCCAACAGTTTCCAGCCCTGACATGTGGGAGCTGCAGTAGCCGACTCTGCTAGCCATGCTACTGGCCTGGTATGCAGCAGGGCAATGGCATTGGGAATAAACAGGTTGTTGGAGGGGGGCAGGCATGTTACGTATCCTCCAGTCCTCAGGCTGATCCCAAGCTGTGTCTTCACAGCGGAGACTGCTTGTAATTCCCCAGGCTTCCCCTGATGTCTTCATGTTGTTTAATATGAATGAGCTACATCGATTAGCTCTCAGGGCACTGCTTGTGTTGAGGGGATGGGAATTAGCTGTGTGTGTGCACGTGTGTGTGATTTTATAACTTGCTGTACTGTTACTTTGAAATCTTGAATGATAGCTAGATTGGTGTATAACTGTTTCTTGTCAGTGGATGTTTGTACTATCAGTTTGATTTTTCTGTTTGTAAGATTCCACCAATTGCGTGTGCTGAATGGAAATAGAGAAAAGGTCTAAACAGCTTTCAAGGTTATTCACAAACTTGAATAGTGTTGAGATATAATGAGATATTGTTGTGGCAGCTACAGTCTAAGGGTGTGAGGTCGGTGGTTCTGTGTGTTGTTTGCAAAGACAGGAAGGTGTTAAATTGTATTTTTCAATTCTCAGCTATGTGATACTGAGCCTTCAAAGAAATAGTCTGTCTTTTCACCATTCTTCTGTCAGCTATTTAATCCCACTGCCGAATCAAACTCTATTATTTTGAACACATTCTTGGCCCAAGACTCATGTAATATTCAGTTGAAACCTCATTCTCCTAGAGCTTCTAACGAGCAATGTAAATCTGGCCAATGTTATAAAACATGACTTTAACCCACAATATACAGCGCTAGAGAAGCTGTCCAGCAGAGAAGCTGTCCAGCAGAGAAGCTGTCCAGCAGAGAAGCTGTCCAGCAGAGAAGCTGTCCAGCAGAGAAGCTGTCCAGCAGAGAAGCTGTCCAGCAGAGAAGCTGTCTAGCAGAGAAGCTGTCTAGCAGAGAAGCTGTCTAGCAGAGAAGCTGTCTAGCAGAGAAGCTGTCCAGCAGGCCATTAGCCGCCAGCCAGGTCTTAATTTGTTCTGTGATTGTCTTGTTTCGGTGACATGGTCAGACGAGCTCTGGTCACACAAACCCCTGCTCCCTCTACCTGGAAGTTGCTATGAAACGAGTGCTTCTGAAGTCAACTTAGATCCTATAATTTCATTAAGCTGTTTTGCATTTCTCAGTCAACAGAGAAATGGGATGGGAGGAACAGGAAAGAGACAAGGGGAGGGATGTTTGTCCCCTGAAGTGAGAGAATGGCAGATTATGGTTTCTGAAATGATTGTCGTGGCATCGGTAATTACTGATACTGGATGCTCCCATGGAAGACTGAGTGAAGTGGTAATGAAAACCTAACAGAGCGTGAGGTACTTCAGTAGCAAGCCCCATTAGCCTCCAACTCTGTTATCTTCTAATGGAGATACAACCAGCAAAGCCACAGACTCATGTTAGCAAAGGTACCACTTTTCATGTACATGGCTGTCTGCTGACATTAACATGTGACCACCACAAAACATTCCTGTCATGTTTAATGCTAGCTCGATAAGGATCGACAAGGATGTCTTGTGTATATTTTATTTTTTGGCAATAAACAAAAACATATACATAGACAAAAACAATAGACATTTACATGCATACATTTCCAGCAACATGAATGACATCACACTTGCTTACACCCACATGTTCCCACCGTATTCACACCCAAGGTTATTTTTAATGCTTGTAAGACTGCCCCATATGATTTCAAACTGTGTTATGTTTGTCTATAGACAGATTTTTTTTAAATATTTAAATTAAGTATTTGATTCTTCCATTCTCTACTCCAACTGTCAGGCATAGGTGTATAGGTGGCAGGGAAGTCAGGCGCAGGAGAGTCAAACGAAGTGTAAAATGGAGTCTTTTAATAAAGTCCACGTAGCATGCTCCATAACACTAAAATGTACATAAACAAACAAACATGGGTACGAGGACCCGACGCGCACCTATACAACATCAAACTACACTGACAATAAAACAATCTCTGACAAAGACATGAGGGGAAACAGAGGGTTAAATACACAACAGGTAATGAATGGGATTGAAAACAGGTGTGTGGGAAGACAAGACAAAACCATTGGAAAATGAAAAATGGATCAATGATTGCTAGAAGACCGGTGACGTCGAACGCCGAGCACCGCCCGAACAAGGAGAGGCAACGACTTCGGTAGAAGTTGTGACACCAACGTTCAACTTCCAGTATTTAAGTAATAGCTTCTTTAATATTGTCCAACCCATTGCCATGTCTTGAAATAGACAGATAAATAATGTCTTTGGTGGGGTAATTGGTATTAACAAAAATAAACATTTGGGAGCCATGCCATTCTAAAGAGATGTATTCTACCTGGAAGATTTATGGGGAGATTGTTTCATTTAGTTAGATCTGCTTTCATGTTGTTGAGTAATGGGAGAAAGTTATCTTAACATGTTTGTCACTTATTAAGCATCCTGTGTATTTAATATTTTTTGTGGTCCACTTAAAGGATTGCTGTAGATCAAGTGTCAAACTCATTCCACGGAGGGCCAAGTGGCTGTGGGTTTTCGCTCCACCCTTGTACTTGATTGAGGAATTGAAGTCACTAATTACTAAGGAACTCCCCTCACCTGGTTGTCTAAGTCTTAATTGAAAGGTAAAGATAAATAATAGATCAAACTTGTGGGCGCTAAGCCCTCCATGGTATGAGGTTGACACCCCTGCTGTAGATCATGAGTTATTATTTGTGTTTTTCCCATTGCCATCACATTCATTTTATATCCTGAGATAAGAGAGTATTCACAAAATATTTTTAACAGGGGGGGCATTGGGTTTTCTATTTTAAACGCTTGACGAGCTGCAAGTGCTCATTGGTTTTTATGAGCATACTAACCCACATGGGTGATTGAAAAATGAACAAAGTCCACACTCCAGTCCAGTTGGTGGCGGTAATGCACGTTAAAGTTGGTTGCCAACTGCCATATAAAATCCACAGATGAAGAAGAAGCAGGATGACCTAGGAGAGATGAATGAAAGAAAACTAACTAAAACGTGGTCAAAGGACCCCATTTGGGAAACCCTGAACTAGCTAGCTAGGTAGCTGTTTGGCTTTCAAGCATATTCACTCATTTGTTTTGTAAACAGTTAACTAGGTAGTCAGCTACCACATGTTCTTGACAAACTGTCAACAGAGTAGCTGGCAAACAACAAGATATACCAAATAATGGTCTAAAAACCACTTCAGGATAAATAAATCAGATTTGACCGTTCAGACAAGTCGCATGGCCAGGAATCAGATTTGTACCTGACTTCAAACCACCTACAAAGGTGGCTGGAAATGTGGCTTGAAAGATCTGATTTTAATCGGATTTGAATCGGATATGTCACAAATTGGATTTGAGTCACAACTGGCATTGTGAATAAGGCATAAGAGCATGTCAGTCTCACAGTAATCACACTACTACTACTGCTCACAATCATGTTCATCATCAACCTCAGTTAGGGATGCAAAGGAAGGAGGATTCCTGTCTGAAAGGCACCCTGTTGTCTACAGTGGTTGTGTTTTAGAACAGGAGAACAGGGGATGGTGAAAGCGCTGACACCACTACTCTACTCAAGCAGTGACGCAGCCTGAAGGTGTGTGTGTTTCTGCTCTTCCTGTTCCACGCTCCTCTGCATTTATTCCCTCTGATCTCTCTTTATTGCGGCATCAGAACTCGAACAAACACACACAGGAATATTCAGATGGGGGGGGTAGTGATGATGCTACACAATCCTCACAAAAACTGTGTGTGTGATGCAGCAGGGCAGGCTGCTGTACTGGGGGGCTGCCTCCCCATGCCCATGTTTACTTGAGTAGTAATGAAATTAGAGCGGCGTGGCGCCCACACTACAGGCCTCCACCGCTGCCGTAATTCAATTAGCCTTCTTATTAACGCTCTGGAGCAGCCGGCCAACCCAGCCAACCTGGGACCCAGAACTATGCTGCAGCTCTGTGTCTGAAGATAAACACACCGTTCACTCCTTAGGACTCCTCACTGACTCTAGAACCTTTACATTCACAACATTATTTTTCACTCTAGAATGTTCAGAATAGCGACTGCTTTGTATTCAGAACTGCCTTTGTATTCATTAATGCTTTGTGCTGTACTGGGCAGTATTAGCTGGTACTTTATGACTTTGGTTGGAACAAGGCCCATTCTTGTGTTGTAACAGGTTAAGTGCATTGCAGGAGTTGACATGTGTGCCATACTTGTACTGTACAGGGAGATAAAAGGAGAGGTTGGAGTTGAGCCAGATAAAGAAAACACACATGTACACACACACACACACACACACACAGCTAGTGCAAGAGCCCTTACCTGATTACAGTGAAGATGCTGAGATAACACTCCCCCAGGATCAGGTTCAGTTCGGCTGTGAAAGCCAACTGACATTTACTCCTGAGGTGCTGAACTGTTGCACCCTCTACAACCACTGTGATTATTATTTAACCCTGTTGATCTTCTATGAACATTTGAACATCTTGAAGAACGATCTGGCCTTAAATGGCCATGTAGTCTTATAATCTCAACCCTGCACAGTCAGAAGAGGACTACCCCTCAGAGCCTGGTTCCTCTCTAGATTTTTTCCTAGTTCCCTGCCTTTCTAGGGTGTTTTCGTAGCCACCATGCGTTTACATTGCTCTTTGCTCTTTAGGGTTTTAGGTTGGGTTTCTGTATAAGCACTTTGTGACAACTGCTGATGTAAAAAGGACTTTATAAATACATTTGAGTTAATTCCAGCCTGCTTATACTACAACGCTCTCATGACCATACCTGAATCATTAGCTATCTGATAAAACGTACAATACTATCATTGTGGTACAATCAGTGGACGTATCAACGGTTCATGTAAAAAATCTTTGGCTTTTATTTACCTTGTGTGTGTGTATTTGTTCTAGAGAGAGTGGACAAAGTCACCACAGTGCTCATATAACTGGGTGGGAGAGTTAAAGCTCTGCTAAGTTTCTCAATCACAGTATTGAGGTTATTAAAATTCCAATCTGCTGGAGGCTCCCTTTCTTGCCTTCTCAGAATGAATGTGCCCTTTTAATAATGTAACTGGTTTTAACAAGATCGTATAACGTTCATCTAACTTTCATAAGCCTGTTAGCCCAGTGACGAATTCATGCCATGGCATCCGAGGCTATTACGGAGCCACACTTCCACAGAGAAGAGCAATGAGTAAGAGTGAGAAGCCCCTATGGAGGCTGGAGAGTTGTACTGTACATACTGTAGCGGTTTCAGGGGTTGTGTTGTGGATATGTGCCTGCGAGGTTTCTTTGTTTTTGGTTGCCAGGACCACGGACAGCTCAGGGGAAACTTCTAGCCAAACTGATATATCAGGAATGCTGCCAAAGCCTGATGATGATGATAATAATAATAATAATAATAATAAACAGGTCTAATCCTTTATTCGGACTGGTGTTGTGTGGCTGCATGTGTAAAACCTGCCTTACAAAGAACCCGGTACTGAAAACCCTACATTGTTGGAGAATGTGGATAAGGCAGTGAGGATAATCACGCACCAATTTTTGATTTGTTTTTTTTGTAACAAGCGGAAACCAATCACTTTTTATTGAAGGAACAAAGGGAGTGTCAACTGCAGATGAATATGGACATGCTGAAATCACTGTGGGGAAAATTGCTCCATATTCCGCTGGTTTACCCATCATAGCCACTCGGTATCTGCAGAAAATTATGCCAAATAAATGACGTTGAGAGCGCACGGCAGGATGAGTGGCATGGCCACAGATAAAGTGGGCAGGAATACTGGCTCCATTTCTGTGTGGGGAAGCACAACAGGCATGGTCTGATCTGGAAGCAACAGAAGCCAATGACACACTGAAGAAGGAAATATTAGCACGGTTGGGAGTCACTGTCTCTTTGAGGGCACAGTGGTTCCGTACTTGGACGTATGAACCCGAGAAGGCACCCAGGTCACAGATGTTTGACCTGGTCCACCTAGCAAAAAAATAGCTGGAGCCTGTGACCCTCAGTACTGGGGCCATCGTGGAAAGAATAGTGATTGACCACTACATCTGGGGCTTACCTTACAAGCTAAAGAAGGTTGTCAGACAGGGCAGTCCCACCACAGTGGATGGAGTGGTGGACCTCGTTGAGAGATGTCGAACAACTGACGAACTGCTCAAACCCAGCCGTCTGGACAAAATCACCCAGGAAAAGGGAGGCCTCAAAGAAGGAGGAAGAAAGACATCCCAACTACAGACTCGCCAGGTTTGGAAAGAAAGAACCCAAAGGGCGGAAGGGGAACGTGGGCGCCCGTTTTCCAACCTGAAGCAAAGATGAGGAATAGAGGGGTTGATATCGACACCCGGGAGTGCTACCGCTGTGGTGAAATGAGACACATCGCATGGAACTGTCCCAAGAAGGAGGAACCCATGAAGGTCGACATTTCCAATCTACACCCCTGCCATGTAATTTCTGCCCATGTCCAAGCCCACCGCCACCCACCATACCTGTTGGGTACAGGTCCAAGGGAAAGAAGTAGATGCTCTTTTAGACTCCGGGAGCATGGTCTCCCTCATCATGCCTTCACTACTAACCCAGCTGAGAAAAGACTGCCGCTCCAACCATGGACATCACCTGTGTACATAGGGACACCGAAACGTGTCCAACTGCAGATGTAGAGAGGTAACCTACTGTAGGGTTGATTGAAAATCTGCCATATCCCGTGCAAGTGGGTCACGACTGTACATATTTTCAAGAATTGTGGAAAAGACTACAGGACAAAAGGAGATGGCTGTGCCAGTAATAGGACATGCCAGGTACCATTTACATTTTCCAGTGATAAGAAAATGAAACCACTACCAAAGAACTCCCTGTCCAATGAAAGGAAAATTAGCAAATTGGTACTTACCTGCCCAACTTCCGTAGCCGACATTCGAGTTCTCCTGGGAGAAGAAGGGGAAGGAAATGACGAAGAGACAGGAAACCCAGAAGGGATAAATGGAAGAGGAGTAATAGGAAGAGCAGGGCAAGGGGCCTGGAAATTCCTCCTGAGTTAACACAGTATATGGGAAAGTTTGGTACTGCTCAGCTGAAAGACCCCGCACTACAGAACGCAAGACAGAATGTCAAGGTAGTAGATGGTAAGTTCTGCTAATATAGTCACTTTTCCTCATTTTTCCATGATAAAAAATCTCTTCTACCAGGTCACGAAGTCGAATGACATGACAGTGGAGCAGCTCTTGGTTCCAACCCCGTTTTAGCAAACATTGCTGAGCCGCGCCCATAGCCATTTGTTGGGAGGACATATACGGAGAGAAAAAACACAACAGGTGTTACAATGTTTCTTCTGGCTGGGGGGTGCAGTTTTATGCGGGTATGCAGTTTTGGTAAGGTATTGCCAGGGGTGTCCTGACTGCCAGAGAATCTCATCCCTTCCTGAAATCCATTAATCCCGTTGCCAGTGATAGACATGCCATTCGATTGAATTGCTATGGATTTAATTAGACCATAACCATAGTCTGCGAAAGGCTTTCAACATATATTGGTTGTGGTACATTATGCCACTAGGTATCACGAGGCCATTCCCCTGCGTAGTGCTAACACCAAGAGCCTCGCCAGAGAGCTGCTACAGATGCTCTCCCAGGTACCCCTAGAAATCCTGATGGACTAAGGTACGGTGTTCATGTCCAAGGTGATGGGGACTGGTCTGTTGTTCCCAGTTCTCCTTTGTCACATCTAACAATCCCCTGAGTCCGTGGGAAAACAATAGCTCAAATGGTGAAAAACCAGTGGATGCCTGCTCTCTTATGGCAAACATTAAAAAAACGGCAACTGATCCCAGTTTTGCCCATCCCGCTCCAAGATCCGTCTGAGCATGGATTTCAGGGTTCTATTAAATCTCTTGACTAGGCCATCAGTCTGGGGGTGATATACAGAAGTGTGCAGTTGTTTGATTTGAAGCAATTTACATACAGTGGGGCAAAAAAGTATTTAGTCAGCCACCAATTGTGCAAGTTTTCCCACTTAAAAAGATGAGAGGCTTGTACTTTTCATCATAGGTACACTTCAACTATGACAGACAAACCTATGACAGACCCCTCCTAGGGACGGCATGAAAGAGCACCAGTAAGCCAGTGACTCAGCCCCTATAATAGGGTTAGAGGCAGAGAATCCCAGTGGAAAGAGGGGAACCGGCCAGGCAGAGACAGCAAGAGAGCCTTTCCGTTCACCTTCACACTCCTGGGCCAGACTACACTCAATCATATGACCCACTGAAGAGATGAGTCTTCAGTAAAGACTTAAAGGTTGAGACCGAGTTTGCGTCTCTCACTTGGGTAGGCAGACCATTCCATAAAAATGAAGCTTTATAGGAGAAAGCCCTGCCTCCAGCTGTTTGCTTAGAAATTCTAGGAACAATTAGGAGGCCTGCATCTTGTGACCGTAGCGTACGTGTAGGTATGTACGCAGGACCAAATCAGAGAGATAGGTAGAAGCAAGCCCATGTAATGCTTTGTAGGTGAGCAGTAAAACCTTGAAATCAGCCCTTGCCTTAACAGGAAGCCAGTGTAGGGAGGCTAGCACTGGAGTAATATGATAAAAAATGTTGGTTCTAGTCAGGATTCTAGCAGCCGTATTTAGCACTAACTGAAGTTTATTTAGTGCTTTATCCTGGTAGCTGGAAAGTAGAGCATTGCAGTAGTCTAACCTAGAAGTAACAAAAGCATGGATGAATTTTTCTGCATCATTTTTGGACAGAATGTTTCTGATTTTTGCAATGTTACGTAGATGGAAAATAGCTGTCCTTGAAACAGTCTTGATATGTTCTTCAAAAGAGAGCTCAGGGTCCAGAGTAATGCCGAGGTCCTTCACAGTTTTATTTGAGACGACTGTCTCAATTAATTGTCAGATTCAAGAAGATCTCTTTGTTTCTTGGGACCTAGAACAAGCATCTCTGTTTTGTCCAAGTTTAAAAGTAGAAAGTTTGCAGCCATCCACTTCCTTATGTCTGAAACACTGACTTCTAGCGAGGGCAATTTTGGACTTCACCATGTTTTATTGAAATGTACAGCTGTGTGTCATCAGCATAGCAGTGAAAGTTAACATTATGTTTTCGAATTACATCCCCAAGAGGTAAAATATATAGTGAAAACAATAATGGTCCTAAAACGGAACCTTGAGGAACACTGAAATTTCCAGTTGATTTGTCAGAGGACAAACCATTCACAGAGACAAACTGATATCTTTCGACAGATAAGATCTAAACCAGGCCAGAACTTGTCCGTGTCGACCAATTTGGGTTTCCAATCTCTCCAAAATAATGTGGTGATCGATGGTATCAAAAGCAGCATTAATGTCTCGAGGACAGATGCAGAGCCTCGGTCTGATGCCATTAAAAGGTCATTTACCACATTCACAAGTGCAGTCTCAGTGCTATGAATGGGTCTAAAACCAGACTGAAGCATGTTGTATATATTGTCAGGAAGGCAGTGAGTTGCTGCGCAACAGCTTTTTCTAAAATTTTTGAGAGGAATTTGAGATTCGATATAGACCGAAGCAGCTCTTTCAGTAGTTAAGTTGGAATAGGGTCCAGTATGCAGCTTGAAGGTTTAGAGGCTATGAATATTTTCATCATTGTGTCAAGAGATATAGTACTAAAACACATGAGTGTCTCTTGATCCTAGGTCCTGGCAGAGTTGTGCAGATTCAGGACAACTGAGCTTTGAAGGAATACGCAGATTTAAAGAGGAGTACGTAATTTGCTTTCTAACGATCATGATCTTTTCCTCAAAGAAGTTCATGAATTCATTACTGCTAAAGTGAAAGCCATCCTCACTTGGGGAATGCTGCTTTTTAGTTAGCTTTGCGACAGTATCAAAAAGAAATTTCGGATTATTCTTATTTTCCTCAATTAAGTTTGAAAAATAGGATGATCGAGCAGCAGTGAGGGCTCTTCGATACTGCATGGTACTATCTTTCCAAGCTAGTCGGAAGACGTCCAGTTTGGTGTGGCGCCATTTCCGTTCCAATTTTCTGGAAGCTTGCTTCAGAGCTCGGGTATTTTCTGTATAGCAGGGGGCTAGTTTCTTACAATAAATGTTTTTAGTTTTTAGTGGTGCAACTACATCTAGGGTATTGCACAAGGTTAAATTGAGTTCTTCAGTTAACCACCTAACTGATTTTGTCCTCTGACATCCTTGGGTAGGCAGAGGGAGTCTGGAAGGGCATCAAGGAATCTTTGTGTTGTCTGGGAATTTATAGCACGACTTTTGATGCTCCTTGGTTGGGGTCTGAGCAGATTATTTGTTGCATTTGCAAATGTAATAAAATGGTGGTCTGATAGTCCAGGATTGTGAGGCAAAACATTAAGATCCACAACATTTATTCCACAGGACAAAACTAGGTCCAGAGTATGACTGTGGCAGTGAGTAGGTCTGGAGACATGTTGGACAAAACCTACTGAGTAGATGATGATTCCGACAGCCTTTTGAGTGGGTCTGTGGACTTTTCCATGTGAATATTAAAGTCACCAAAAATTAGAATATTATCTGCTATGACTACAAGGTCCAATAGGAATTCAGGGAACTCAATGAGGAAGGCTGTATATGACCCAGGAGGCCTGTAAACAGTAGCTATAAAAAGTGATCGGGTAAGCTGCATAGATTTCATGACCTAGAAGCTCAAAAGACGAAAACGTCTTCTTTTTTTTGTAAATTTAAATTTGCTATCGTAAATGTTAGCAACACCTCTGCCTTTGCGGGATGCACGGGGGATATGGTCACTCATGTAACCAGGAGGTGAGGCCTCATTTAACATAGTAAATTCATCAGGCTTAAGCCATGTTTCAGTCAGGCCAATCACATCAAGATTATGATCAGGCTTAACTGATAGCATTCCACTGAACTCTCCCCCTCTCCTCTGCCTCATATATACTGAACAAAAATATCAACGTGACATGCAACAATTTGAAATATTTTTAAACATATTATACTTTCACATGCCTGGGCAGGGGTTTAGCCATAGGTGGGCCACTTGGCAGCCAGGCCTACCCACTTGGGAGCCAGGCCCAGCCAATCAGAATGAGTTTTTCCCCACTAAAGGGCTTGATTACTGACAGAAATACTTCTCAGCACCCCACCCCTTCCTCAGACGATTCAGCAGGTGAAGAAACCGGATGTGGAGGTCATCGGTTGGCATGGTTACACAGTAGAGAAATTAACATTAAATTCTCTGGCAACAGCTCTGGTGGACATTTCTACAGTCAGCATGCCAATTGCATGTTCCTTCAAAACTTGACACATCTGTGGCATTGTGTTGTGACAAAACTGCACATTTTTTAAGTGGCCTGTTATTGTCCCCAGGACAAGGTGCACCTGTGTAATTATCATGCTGTTTAATCAGCTTCTTGATATGCCACACTTGTCAGGTGGATGGATTTTCTTGGCAAAGGAGAAATGCTCACTACAGGGATGTAAACAAATTTGTGCACAAAACTTGACAGAAATAAACTTTTTGTGCATATGTCAAATTTTGGGGATTTTTTTTATTCCAGCTCATTAAACATGGGACCAACACTTTACATGTTCCGTTTAGATTTTTGTTCAGTCAGTGTATAATGCACATGTGTTATACACAGGGATCAACCCTGAGAAGTCTTGCTTAAGCATGGCAAGAGGGCCTATCATGTTAGATAAAATCTATTTGTGGCTGGTTTTTACACATTTAGATTGGTGGATTAGTGTGGGTTGAATGGAGCTGGGGCTGGGCCAGTGTAGGGGCAGGATAAATAAAAGTGCTCCTGGGTGATTTAGCCTACTGCATGCCTCGTTCTCCCAGCTTCTGCTGGAGTAATGTGACCTTCATAAGCAGATTCAAATATGTAGCAGGCGTGCATTGATTTTTGGACCAGTCACTAAGATTTATGGACTCAGCCAGTACATAAATATTGATACTTGCTCTCTCAAAGAAGATCTGACACTGTGTGTGTACACATTTTATTTTACTTGTGGGTACCAGAGGTCCTCACAACAATAGTAAACAAACTCAAATTCAGAGAAGTGAGGACATTTTGCGTGTCCACTTGTAAAAGGGATATTTTCGTCTTAGGGGTTAGGGGTTTGGTTTAGGTTTAAGGGTTTGGGAAATAGGATTTTGAATGGGAATCAATTGTTGGTCCCAAAAAAGTCCTCAAGTATATTAAGACATAGATGTGACAGTGTACTGGACTTTCTTAAGACAGAACAAAGTAGGAGCCACAGCAGGCACCTCATAAAAACAACTTCTGGTATGAAATGAGAACCTAAATGGGCTTCTGCAGCAGCAAAATAGGTAATTCCCATTAAGTGACGCCGATAGATTTTTTTGTTGTGTGTTTGCTGGTGGTCCCCAAGCTGGAGTGATGGCTTTAAAATACAGCAATGACTGAAATATATTTCCCTTGGTCAAGTCCTCAACATGTAACCTTTTCTCTCCTTATGTATGCACATACATGTAGTATAGCGTCACTATACACTCTCTCTCTCTCACACACCCCTCCCTTACTCGAGACACCCTACACAATTCTCTAATATCGCCAACAGACAGAACACAACGTCACAGTTAGATTGCTTTTCCAAATCTGTAACATCTAATTTAACGCCATCAGAAGGTGGGATGGGTTCAATCTAGCGTTCCTTAATTAGATTGCTGTCTGGGTGGAGGGAAAGGGTGAAAATGGCTGCTAGCGTTTCTCCTTGGGAGAGAGAGGAGCTGACTATAAGAATAGTTACTCCAGGTATCAGAGGTGTTGTGCTGACTGTGGCTCTGCTCACAGACTGTGAGAAAGGTTGAAGAGTTGACTTTTGTTCCAGTGTGTGGCTCACCAAGCCATTGATTCAGAGCCTTTCATATGAACTGTTCACCTGACTGTTACCAGTCTTACTGCTCTACTTGGCTTGATTATTGCACTGTTGTTTCAGAGAGGTTGTGGGGAGCTGGCCCATTGTTTTCTTCCTAAACTCTTGAAGTTGTGACAGTGAGGCTTTTCTCTCTGCAGTTTCTAGACAGCAATGGGTTCTGGATGTTTTCCTTTGTGACGTTTGCTCTTTGGAGACTGCAGAGGACGAGCGTGAAGACCGAGTGATCCTGACAGGTAGACTCAGGATGACTCGGAGTGCTGATATCTTTTCGTCCCAGGAATTCACCAAGAAAATATTGTTTTCTTGGTCATTTGCTTCGATTCCACCCCCCCCCCCTCTCTGACCTCTCCTGCTGTGAATGAATGACCATGTACAGTGCCTTGCGAAAGTATTCGGCCCCCTTGAACTTTGCGAACTTTTGCCACATTTCAGGCTTCAAACATAAAGATATAAAACTGTATTTTTTTTGTGACGAATCAACAACAAGTGGGACACAATCATGAAGTGGAACGACATTTATTGGATATTTCAAACTTTTTTAACAAATCAAAAACTGAAAAATTGGGCGTGCAAAATTATTCAGCCCCTTTACTTTCAGTGCAGCAAACTCTCTCCAGAAGTTCAGTGAGGATCTCTGAATGATCCAATGTTGACCTAAATGACTAATGATGATAAATACAATCCACCTGTGTGTAATCAAGTCTCCGTATAAATGCACCTGCACTGTGATAGTCTCAGAGGTCCGTTAAAAGCGCAGAGAGCATCATGAAGAACAAGGAACACACCAGGCAGGTCCGAGATACTGTTGTGAAGAAGTTTAAAGCCGGATTTGGATACAAAAATATTTCCCAAGCTTTAAACATCCCAAGGAGCACTGTGCAAGCGATAATATTGAAATGGAAGGAGTATCAGACCACTGCAAATCTACCAAGACCTGGCTGTCCCTCTAAACTTTCAGCTCATACAAGGAGAAGACTGATCAGAGATGCAGCCAAGAGGCCCATGATCACTCTGGATGAACTGCAGAGATCTACAGCTGAGGTGGGAGACTCTGTCCATAGGACAACAATCAGTTGTATATCGCACAAATCTGGCCTTTATAGAAGAGTGGCAAGAAGAAAGCCATTTCTTAAAGGTATCCATAAAAAGTGTTGTTTAAAGTTTGCCACAAGCCACCTGGGAGACACACCAAACATGTGGAAGAAGGTGCTCTGGTCAGATGAAACCAAAATTGAACTTTTTGGCAACAATGCAAAACATTATGTTTGGCGTAAAAGCAACACAGCACATCACCCTGACCACACCATCCCCACTGTCAAACATGGTGGTGGCAGCATCATGGTTTGGGCCTGCTTTTCTTCAGCAAGGACAGGGAAGATGGTTAAAATTGATGGGAAGATGGATGGAGCCAAATACAGGACCATTCTGGAAGAGAACCTGATGGAGTCTGCAAAAGACCTGAGACTGGGAAGGAGATTTGTCTTCCAACAAGACAATGATCCAAAACATAAAGCAAAATCTACAACGGAATGGTTCAAAAATAAACATATCCAGGTGTTAGAATGGACAAGTCAAAGACCAGACCTGAATCCAATCGAGAATCTGTGGAAAGAACTAAAAACTGCTGTTCACAAATGCTCTCCATCCAACCTCACTGAGCTCGAGCTGTTTTGCAAGGAGGAATGGGAAAAAATTTCAGTCTGTGTGCAAAACTGATAGAGACATACCCCAAGCGACTTACAGCTGTAATCGCAGCAAAAGGTGACGCTACAAAGTATTAACTTAAGGGGGCTGAATAATTTTGCACGCCCAATTTTTCAGTTTTTGATTTGTTAAAAAAGTTTGAAATATCCAATAAATGTCGTTCCACTTTATGATTGTGTCCCACTTGTTGTTGATTCTTCACAAAAAAATACAGTTTTATATCTTTATGTTTGAAGCCTGAAATGTGGCAAAAGGTCGCAAAGTTCAAGGGGGCCGAATACATTCGCAAGGCACTGTAAATCTACATTCAAAAGAAAAGTCAAAGAAACAGTCATGCTTTTTCCCAGAACAGTGTCTCAGTCGGCACAACACAGAGCTGAGCAGTAAGAGAACTAAGTGAAATAGCATGACAAACTTGCAGAGCCAGGAATTGTGTTTGCTTGTACTTTTGTTATTTCTTTCTCTCTCTGACTATCTCTCTCTGAAACAGAGGGATGAGTCACTCTAAATCGAACTGCTGGTTGAGAGTCCTTGCTCTAGCTTTGTGTGACAATGTGGAGTTAGAGAAAAGACATGCAGTAGCAAGACAAACAGATAGTTCAAATCAGACAATATGAAAAACAAGTCCATTTCCAGAAAACCTGACCAGAAGGTTGAAACACCTTTTTGACCAGAAGGTTGAAACACCTTTTTGACCAGAATGTTGAAACACCTTTTTGACCAGAAGGTTGAAACACCTTTTTGACCAGAAGGTTGAAACACCCTTTTGACCCATTATCTTCCATTTGATTATATGATGATCTCACTGCGACAGTGATACAATAAGGCAGAGGTTCCCAAAATGGTGTCGTGGGAGAATTTCCAAAATCCTCCCAAAAATGATTAGAAATAATATGTTTTTTTGTATCTTAAAATCAGTAATGTGGTCAACCTAAAAATTTAAATCAATTTTTAAAATGTAAAATCAACAACAGAGTACAGAGTACTTATATCGTGGGAAAAGGCAGCACTTGACCATTTCGCTTGAATCAGGAAATCAGGGTATTCCCTTTGAGTCAGCTGTCATGTGACCGAAATGTTGCAGACAATGCATTCACGGGTCACCACGGAGGAGTTTTTGTTCCTGACTCAAAGGGAATACCCGGCCGTCTCCCTCAGAGTATTAAAACTCATGGTCCTTCGCCAGGTCATATCTGTGTGTAGCTGGATTCAGCAGCGCTCTCGTCTGCATTCAAACCAAATAACAATCCAGGTTGGATATGACAGCATCGATGAGGTGCGCACTGTTGACCACGCCCTCTGACTTTGAGAAGCTCTGACCCGACATGCATCAAGCACACCCATCTCATTAGTGGTGGTGAGATAATGGTGCTTTCAAGGCAACTGGGAACTCGGAAAGAAAACAAGGTCCAATCATGGCACCAGTGATCTTAAGGTCGGAAAGTCAGACCTTTAGAAAGAGGCCAGAATTCCCGACTTGGAATTCTGAGTTGGGTGACAGTTCAAAACGGTTTGAAGTCTGAGATTTCCGAGTTCCCAATCATTTTGAACGTGGCATTAGAGACATGTCAGACTAATTTGCAATTGACTGTCATAGCCCCACATTAAAAGTATGTGTTCATGAGTTGAGAAGACAGTCAGAAATACTGTTAGAATGTTTGCAATTGACTGCCATAGCATTGCCTTTAAATTGTATAACTTTGGTCAAATGTTTCGGGGAGCCTTCTACAAGCTTCCCACAATAAGTTGGGTAAGTTTTGGCCCATTCCCCCTGACAGAGCTGGTGTAACTGTGTCAGGTTTGCACACAATTTTTCAGTTCTGCCCACAGATCTTCAATGGGATTGAGGTCAGGGCTTTGTGATGGCCACTCCAATACCTTGACTTTGTTGTCCTTAAGCCATTTTGCCACAACTTGGAAGTATGTTTGGGGTCATTGTCCATTTGGCAGACCCATTTGCGAACAAGCTTTAACTTCCTGACTGATGTCTTGAGATGTTGATTCAATATATCCACATCATTTTCCTGCCTCATGATGCAATCTATTTTGTGAAGTGCACCAGTCCCTCCTGCAGCAATGCACCCCCACAACATGATACTGCCACCCCCGTGCCTCACGGTTTGGATGGTGTTCTTCGGCTTCTTCCTTGCTGAGCGGCCTTTCAGGTTATGTCGATATAGGACTCATTTACTGTGGATATAGATACTTTTGTACCCGTTTCCTCCAGCATCTTCACAAGGTCCTTTGCTGCTGTTCTGGGATTGATTTTCACTTTTCGCACCAAAGTACGTTCATCTCTAGGAGACAGAACGCGTCTCCTTCCTGAGAGGTATGACAGCTATGTGGTCCCATGGTGTTTATACTTGCGTGCTATTGTTTGTACAGATGAACGTGGTACCTTCAGGCATTTGGAAATTGCTCCCAAGGATGAACCAGACTTGTGGAGGTCTACAATTTTTTTCTGAGGAAGCCTGTACAGAATACAAATATTCAAAAACCTGCATTTTGTTTAAAGCACTAAAGTAAAACTTCAAAACATGTGGCAAAGAAATTAACTATGTCCTGAATACAAAGAGATATGTTTGGGGCAAATTTTTGGGGATTTTCCCATGATGTCAAGCAAAGAGGCAGTGAGTTTGAAAGTAGACTTTGAAATACATCCACAGGTACACCTCCAACTGACTCAAAGTGTGTGTATCAGAAGCTTCTAAAGCCATGCCATAATTTTCTGAAAATATCCAAGCTGTTTAAAGGCACAGTCAACTTAGTGTATGTGTTACGTGATTAAGAGTAGTGGGTGCGGAGTCAGGCGCAGAGAGCAGAGGGTTAAGGACAGCCGTATTTATTCTGGTGAAAGAAAGGTCACGCCAAAACACCAGGTGCATAAAATGACCGGCCCAAACACAGGACACAAACAGTCCGGAGAAATACAAAAATAACACATCCACAAAACCGAACAGAGAAACTAGCCGGGCGGACATTATATTGCCCAAACAAACCCCCCAAAAGAAACAGATGTAACCAATAAAACAAAACCAACAGAAAAGGAAAAGGGGATCGGTGGCAGCTAGTAGACCGGTGACGACGAACAGGAAGAGGTGCCACCTTCGGTGGAAGTCGTGACACTATGTAAACTTCTGACCCACTGGAAATGTGATTAAGTGAAATAATCTGTCTGCAAACAATTGTTGGAAAAATGACTTGTATCATGCACAAAGTAGATGTCCTAACCGACTTGCCAAAACTTTAGTTTGTTAACAAGAAATGTGTGGAGTGGTTGAAAACGAGTTTTAATGACTCCAACCTAAGTGTATGTAAACTTCTGACTTCAACTGTATGTCCAGCTCTGAAAGTTACTCTATGGACCATGCGATAACTCTTGATCTCAATACATTCCCTAGGAAAGAGTGCACTTCACCACTCAGACGTCCAAATTAATTTGCTGTGTCAAACAGTCTTCATCTGGTAGGGCTCTGGTGTATTGTGGGATGTCTGGACAGCAGGCATCATGCAATAATTTAATCAATGGGCTCAAAAACAGCTTCTATCTCAAGGCCATCAGACTGTTAAACAGCCAACATACTGACTTAAATCTCTAGCCACTTTTAATAATAAAAAAATTGATGTAATAAATGTGTTACTAGCCAATTTAAACAATGCCACTTTATACAATGTTTAATACCCTACATTACTCATCTCATATGTATATACTGTACTCTATACCATCTACTGCATCTCACCTATGCCGTTCGGCCATCGCTCATCCATAGATTTTTATGTACATATTCTTATTCATTCCTTTACACTTGTGTATAAGGTAGTTGTGAAATTGTTAGATATTACTGCATGGTCGGAACTAGAAGCACAAGCATTTCGCTACACTCGCATTAACATCTGCTAACCATGTGTATGTGACCAATAAAATGTGATTTGATTTGATGGCAACATGGCGGACTTAATTTGATCTCCAGGATTACGTTACAGACCTCTGTGTTGGTTTCAAGCTGACGTGAACAGGGGTGTACAGACAGCTACAGTTTTTCCTCTCCATCTCCTCTATGCTCTGGCCACTGACAGACAGCCCTTGGGAGACAGTCCTGCTGTGCTGTAGCAACCTGGCCTACTGTATCTGTCTGAGGAGGACAGGAGGGAACTAGTCTTCCAGCCATATGTGTATGGGTGAAGGTAATGGGGAAAGGGCTGATTTGGGAGGAAAACTAGGTAGATCATTAAGTGTGTGTAATGGTTAGGGTTGTAATTTTCTGGGAAATGTCAATATATTCAACCAGGAATGCTGGAAAACAAGGGAATTCATTGAATGTTTTTTGCAACCCTACTGATGATGGATAAGGAGCGGTAGGAGGGATATATGATGTATAAAGGAGGAGAGGAAGAGGGAGAATGGCGTGACTAACAGTCATAAACTTACATTAAACTTCATACTCCCTTTCAGAGAAGTCATTAAGAATTTTAGACTGGGAATTTTTTTCATGAAAAAAATGATTGCCAATCCATTCTTCACAATATTTCACGTAACCCATTATGTGATTGCCTCTATACTGTACTATGATCATGTTATAAAAGAATTGTGCTCCCAGAGAAATCATAACACTTACAAAGGGCTAGTTTGTAGTACAGTACTTGTACCCTAAGCAGTGTGTACCGTGTGGTGGTGACTCACCAGGGCGATCTTCATTACAGTAATCTGAGCACAGGCATCAGTCTCATTCTACCCTGCCAAGTGGTGTCTAATGATGCTCTGATCACCCAAGCCATGGATCTATGGTGCCCTGTGCTGTAAAATAACTCTGAGCTTGCACATATTCTCACCTTCAGGCCTCCATTATTACTGTATCTGGCTACAGCAGTTTGATAAGACTGTATTAGTCTTTTAGATTGGGATTTTGGGTGTTTCCTTGCTGCATTGCTGCTCTGAGCTCCCTCTTGGACTTGAAGAATACATCTCTCTTTCTTTCCCTCTCTACTCCCTCTGCTCTGCTGATGACTCACACTCTACACACCCTTGCAGAAATCTCTACTCCAGTGCCCCAGAGAAAGGGGGAGATAGAAGGAGATAAACGTGTTTTATGCCTCTCTTCTGATACAGGATATCTTACATGAAACATGCTCTTTTCTACCTGCTCTCTGTGTGTGTCTCCCTGTCTAACAGAATACACACACACGTTCCCTATGACTTCCTCCAGGGCTGGAATGCAGCTGGTGTTTTTCTACTATAAACCCCAGTACATTTACATCCATTCTCTCATTCAGTTAGCAGATGCTCTTATCTGCAGTGGAGCACCTTACAAATGTATTAACTTTTAATCAGGTACATTTAGTACTTATGAGGAGGAAGAGTTAAGTAACTGCAATTGAGGCATAAGGCTAATTCTCTGCCATAGAAAGTTCTGTCAATTTAAAGAATTAACCAGCATCACATATGAAGATGTGAAGATGCAATGCGTACAGTAGTGTCCTCTGGATTGCCATTACACTGATCGCATCCCCACAGTTGTCACTGTAGGGTCCCCTCCCTCCAGTGGGCTAGCTAACCTAACACAGTGTGACATTCTCAGTGACTGCTAGCTGCCGCAGCCGGCCACACGGTCCACACGTGCTCTAGTGTAGTGCTATTGTGGATTGTCTGCCCTCTGGCTTCTGCACTGCCTCTCTTTCTGGAAATAGATAGAGAAAAGTAGCTGAGGGTGATTAATGGTCATACTGTCTGTGCAGCAGAAAACACACTACCAGGCCTGGCCAGGTCACAATTTCCCTACCCTGCGACACAGCATAGTCAGACCCCACAGGCTTTACATTATATTATATAGCATAATATATCTGACTTAAATCATCCTGATACCTTCTGGCTTACTTTATGTATTTCACACATTTCATCATGGTTTTAATGCAGCTGACATGTCAGGGGAAAGCACTGCCTTTGATATAGTGTTGATTTGTGCCTGGTCTGTTCTGGCACTGTGGCTTGTACATCCTCCCAGTTGTTTACTGCGCCCTCACTGTTTTCTCTCTTTAACTGCAATACTTAGTTTCCTCTTCTTCCTTCTCCTCCTCATCTGCCTCCTCCTGCTCCTCCCCCGCCTCCTCCTGCTCCTCCCCCACCTGCTCCTCTGCTGCCTCACCCTGCTCCTCCTTTTCCCAGTTAGGATTTGACTGGCACTTTGTTTTTTTCTATTGAGATAGGGCTATTTTTAGTACATTGTGTCACAACAAGGCAGTCTCATCCTGTGCATGCCCTCTGAAATAACTCCACGTCCCTATCTTCCCCTCAAGGCTTGGAGTGGTCTCTTCAGCTACATGTGCACTAGCCCTGGCTGGGTTTCACACAAGGATGTGAGCAGGCCCATTACGCAACCCTGTGTGTGCATTCAGACACAGGGCTGCAGGGCCAGAATGGGAGCTACAGTCCCACTCTTCTCACTCTCACATTCTCTTTCTTTCTCTCCCTCTCTCCATCTTAATACCCTCTCACTCTCCCTCTTAGGTACTGTTCATGTGCAGCTAGTCTTTTGGATTATATTGACAGACAGTGTTTGTCTTTTCTTATTCCATGTTGCGTTGATTAGAAAACACACCTTGACTGCCATTCAAATTGCACTAATTCTGGTCATTCAACCAGAGGGCTGAAGGAACCAGCCTGCATTTACGACATGATGTTGAGTTCTTTAGCTGTGGGATCCTGTGGGATATTTTCTGTGCTGCAAACAGTAGGGAAAGGGGATACCTAGTCAGTTGTACAACTGAATGCGGTCAACTGAAATGTGTATTCGGCATTTAACCCAACCCCTCTGAATCAGAGAGGTGCGGGGGGGTTGCCTTAATCGACACCCCGTCTTCGGCGCGGGTTAACTACCTTGCTTAGGGGCTGAACGACAGATGTTTACCTTTTACCTTGTCAGCTTGGGGATTCGATCCAGCAACCTTTCGGTTCCTGGCCCAACGCTCTAACCACTAGGCTACCTGCCGCAGTACTCTGACTACATCCAGTACCCCCAAAAATATAAATGTTTTATTGTCACAAAGTATTCAGTCCCTTTGACTTTTTCCACATTTTGTGACATTACAGCCTTATTCTAAAATGGATGAAATTGTTTTTTCCCCCTCTATATACACACAATACCCAATGATGACAAATCAAAAACAGGTTTTTAGAAATGTTTGCAAAAGTATTCAGACCCTTTACTCAGTACTTTGTTGAAGCACGTTTGGCAGCGATTACATCCTTGAGTCTTCTTGGGTATGACGCTACAAGCTTGGCACACCTGTATTTGGTGTGCCAAATTCTTCTCTGTAGATTCTCTCAAGCTCTATCAGGTTGGATGGAGAGCGTCGCTGCACAGAGATGTCTCTCCAGAGATGTTCGATCGGGTTCAAGTCCGGGCTCTTTCTAGGCCACTCAAGGACATTCAGAGACTTGTCCAGATGTCACTCCTACGTTGTCTTGCTGTGTCCAGTTGGAAGGTGAACCTTCGCCCCAGTCGGAGGTCTGGAATGATCTGGAGGAGGTTTCATCAAGGATCTCTCTGTACTTTGCTCTGTTCCCCTTTCCCTCGTTTTGGCAAACTCCAAGTGGGCTATCGTGTGCCTTTTACTGAAGAATGTCTTCCGTCTGGCCACTCTAACATAAAGGCCTGATTGGTGGAGTGCTGCAGAGATGGTTGCCCTTCTGGGAGGTTCTCCCATCTCCACAGAGGAGCTCTGTCAGAGTGACCGTCGGGTTCTTGGTCACCTCCCTGACCAGCTCTAGGAAGAGTCTTGGTGGTTCCAAACTTCTTCCATTTAAGAATGATGGAGGTCACTGTGTTCTTGGGGACCTTCAATGCTGCAAAAATGTTTTGTTACCTTTCCCCAGATCTGTGCCTCGACACAATCCTGTCTCGGAGCTCTACGGACAATTCCTTTGACCTCATGGCTTGGTATTTGCTCTGACATACACTGTCAACTGTGGGACCTTATATAGACCGGTGGTTTCTATATCATGTCCAATCAATTTAATGTACCACAGGTGGACTCCAATCAAGTTGTAGAAACACCTCAAGGATGATCAATGGAAACAGTTTGCACCTGAGCTCAATTTTGATCTAATGCCAAATGGTCTGAATACTTATGTGTGAATATTTCTAAAAAGCAGTTTTCACGTTTTCATTATGGGGTATTGTGTGTAGATTGATGAGGAAGTTATTTTCTTTATTGCATTTTAGAATAAGGCTGTAACGTAACAAAATGTGGATAAAGGCTCTGAATACTTTCCGAATGCACTGAAGGTGCAGTGAAATGTGTTGTTTTACAGGGTCAGACATAGTATTGTTTTTACTTAACCTTTAACTAGACAAGTCAGTTAAGAACAAATTCTTATGTACAATGACTGCCTACCCCGGCCAAACCCGGACGACGCTGGGCCAATTGTGCACGGGACTATGGGACTCCCAATCACGACCAGTTGTGACACAGCCTGGTATCAAACCAGGTTCTGTAGTGACGCCTCTAGCACTGAGATGCAGTGCCTTAGACTGCTGCACCACTCAGGTAGTATTCCAACACCCCTGGAACAAATTAGGTTGAAGAGCCTTGCTCAAGGGCACATCAACAGCTTTTTTCACCTTGTCGGCTCAGGTTTTGAACCAGCAACCTTTTGGTTACTGGCCCAATGCTCTAAATGATTGGCTACCTGCCACCCAGACCTGGGTTATTGTGGCCAGCAGATGATGATGGGAGGGGAGGAATGCATTTACCTGTTCTCTAAATGATGTACTTTCTCCTCCCAGTGAGGACTGGGCAGGTCCAGTGTCCAGCAGTATCATAGATGTCCAGTTAGATCTCTGCAGCTGCAGCTCATAATGGGCACTCCTCTCCTCAGCTAATCCCATCATCTGCCATGTCATTGCCAGCAATGTTCAGGTTAAAAGGAAATGCATTAATCATAAGTTCTAATGTGCTGTCTATCGGGTATCTTCATGACATGAAATTAGATAATCAGGTTTAGAGTAAAATGGTTTGGATATCAATGTATGCATAAATTTGAGTAGTTTCTACGAGCCTAACACTATTTTGGTGGCTGTTCATTGATCGCAATCCGTTCAGGCCTTTAGTGAGAACTTTGATGACTCTGGCTGTGAGAGAGAGTGGACGGTACAGTATACCAGGAGGCTTTGGGACTTCTCTAAGTAAATTCTACTGACCGTTCATTATTGTGCTGAAGATTCCTCTTTTGACGTCTCACACTACCCCAGCGTGTGATGACGACACAACAGCCTGATCACCGACAACAATGAGATGGCCTATAGGGAGGAGGTCAGAGAACTGGCAGTGTGGTGCCAGGACAACAGCTGGTCGTGGACTACAGGAAAAGGCGGGCCGAACAGGCCCATATTAACATCGACGGGGCTGTAGTGGGGTTCCTTGGTGTTTCAAGTTCCTTGGTGTCCACATCACCAACGAACTATCATGGTCCAAACACACCAAGACAGTGGTGAAGAGGGCACGACAAAACCTTTTCCACCTCAGGAGCCTGAAAATATTTGGCAATGGTCCTCAGATCCTCAAAAGGTTCTACAGCTGCACCATTGAGAGCATCCTGACTGGTTGATCGCCGCCTGGTAGGGCAACTGCTCCGGATCTGACCGTAAGGCGCTACAGAGGGTAGTGCGAACGGCCCAGTACATCACTGGGGCCAAGCTTCCTGCCATCCAGGACCTATATAAAAGGCAGTGTCAGAGGAAATCCCATAAAATTGTCACCAGTCACCCAAGTTATAGACTGTTTTCTCTGCTACTGCACGGCAAGCGGTACCGAAGCACCAAGTCGCGGACCAAAAGGCTCCTCAACAGCTTCTACCCCCAAGCCATAAGACTGCTGAACAATTAATCAAATCACCACTGGGCAATTTACATTGCCCCCCCCCCCCCCCTTTGTACACTGCTGCTACTCTATGCAGTCACTTCACCCCCAACTACAAATGACCTCGACTAACCTGTACCCCCACACACTGACTCAGTACTGGTGCCCCCTGTATATAGCCTTGTTATTGTTATTCTTATTGTGTTACTTTTTATTATTACTTTTTATTTTAGTCTACTTGGTAAATATTTTCTTAACTCTTCTTGAACTGCACTGTTGGTTAAGGGCTTGTAAGTAAGCATTTCACAGTAAAGTCTACACTTGTTGTATTCAGTGCATGTGACAAATACAGTTTGATTTGATCATTTATCCTTTCTAGTGGGGAAGGATTTAATATCTTATCTACTGACATTACTTCCAGAGGTAAGACGATGCGAAGTGAAGGGCTTGGCTTCAGAGCGGAAGCAGTGGGGAGACACACACTCAGCGTCTCTGGTACAGAGTGTCTGGTCTAGGGAAAGTCAGACAGATCAGAGGATGGGGGTTGTGTTCCAGCCACACAGTCACATCACATTGTGGACCAAATTTGAGAACACTCCTCTCACAGTGAGGCTAAATGAGATACTGTGTCTCTGGACTCTGAGTTCACCCACAGAGACTCTGCTTTGACAATCTAAGGATTGGTTGCTAACAGATTTGGTGTTTTTTCTTGTGTGGGAGAATTATTTTGATGATATTGGTGTCTGTATACTGGTTGGTCAGTGAAGGTCTGGCTGGTTCTGGGCCTGACGTCCCCACCCACTGAATACACACAAATTAAATAAAAAATACATGCATTTACACACTAGCTCTGGTGTAATCCGCTAATATCCACTGCATGATACAATAAGGAAAGTTCCCTTGCTATCAACCAGGTCTCCTTTTTATTACTGTCAACATTAAAACAGAAACCATTCACCAAGGCACAAAGAGTGTGAAAACAGAGTAGGTTGGAACACATTTTTAAATGTATCTTAGATGTGTTGTTTTTTTCTCCTGTCAAGGACATAACTGCAATATAATTAGTCTCACCACCTGTTCGGATCCAACGAGGCAGGGAAGAAAGCCTTATCTAGCAAAGTTCAAATTTTCACTCGCCTGCTGACCTTATTTTACTACCCCCCCCCTCTACCCTCTCACTCACTCACCATTTCCCGCCCTGTTTCTCAATTCTAATTTTCTTTCTCAGCCCTCTTGTTAATCCTCTTCTGTTCATAAAACTGGATGTGGCATGTAAATATTGTTGTGAAGGGTGCCAGTATTGGAGTGAGTGACATGTTTTGTGGTCATGTTTTCCTATTGTTTATCCCTTCCCGGTGTGCAGAAATCAAAGCTTTGTCAGCCCCTCTGATCTTTGGATAAGGACCAGAGAGCATATTGACAATTGAGTCCTTAGCAATAGCAACAGCAGCAGCCATCCAGCCATTCACTGATGCGCATAGTTTATGCTAATGTTGGACTGTGACTCCTGCGTGACTGACTCTGCCTTTGCTATCCTATTGGCCTTGCATACAAAGCATTGACTCTTTATGTAAATCTCAACTAAGGATCCTATATGTGCCGGACATCATTAATTTGACTCATACATGGCCGTAGCTCCATAAGAGGACACCATGGTCAGGACATTTGTCTTTTTTGCCCTCCAATTTAAAAAAGAAAGAATAATCATTTATTATTGTTGAGAGGTACAATACACAAAGGTGCAATTTAAAAAAATGGTTGTGCATCAGCAATTTTCCTCTTGTTATGTCACTCACCCACACTCACTTAGCCCATGTCAGTTACAGGTGTTTTGATTAGTTCATTTGTCTAGCCATCTATCTAAACCTGTAGTAATCATGGCCGAATTACCTACCGAATTACATACGCAGGGCACGTGCCCAGGGGCCCCAATTGATTTTGTTAGTCATTTTCACTCACACTCATATTGACATGGCAGGGTAATGACTACATTTGTAGAATTGCAGGACATTAGCTGTACAACTGCACACATTTATTTCTTCTTGTGTAAACGTATTTGTTTACCTTTTTGTTTATAAAACACTTTTCTGCTAACAGATCCCTCTGTATGTATTAAAATATTGTTTTTAATCCTGGCTACAGCCCTGGTCTCATGATAATCATATTCTCATTTATATGTCGGTGAGATCATGAAGGCTTATTACAATACCTGCTAAATTTAGTTGCCAGTCGAGGTCTTTTGATTGCAAATGTTGTTTCCCTGTGGCTTACGGAGAAAACATGCAGGCCGAGAGAATTTGATTCCGATTTGCAATCCTTAAATACCCTGGAGTTACAGGGCTCTGTTGTAGAAAATAAAGTCATTTGTTTTCAATTGAGCCTCAGCAGGGACACTTCCTCAGTTGTTCCACTCTGCCGTGTGTGTGTGTGATGCGTGTTTGTGACCATGTGTGTTTGTGTGTTGCTCTTTCATTTGTGCAATGTTCTGTGTATGCTTCATTCCATTAATTTAATTGGCCCAGCTCCTTTCTCTTTTAGTTTTTGTTAAGAGGACTGATGAGGAAAATGACTGGAAGCACCTTTGAAGAACTCAAATCATACACCCACGCAGGGTTTTGTTGGTTAATAACGCCATATGTACTTAACATTCTGTAAAGTGTATATTGTGATAGCTGTATTATTGCATACAGGCTGACTGACTCTCTCTCAGATTAAGTAGTTGAAAATTGAATGAAGTCTAGAAGCTGTGGGCACTCACTGTCCTCTGCTCAGGTAATGTCTGTCCAGTAACGGAGTGTCCTGTTGTAAATTGGCAGTGCCAGGGAGTGGAGAGAGGGATTGTCTCAGTCTGGCCAGGCTCAGATGGGCTTGGTGGCGGTGGCGTCTGTTTCTCCTGCTCCTGTGCCAGGCTCCAGAGGGGTGAAAGTGTAGCTATTTATGTCCTTCTGAGTACCACCTGCTTCCCATTACAGGCCACTACTACATGGACTGGTCTCTCCTCCCAGACCCAGACCGCTCACCCAGCACCCATTAACGGGCCCTGCCTGCTTCTAGCTACTACCATCTCCTCTGATACTATACTATAAGTAGGACCCAGTGTTTTCCCAGCTCAGGTCATATCGTCAAGGAAATATTCCAGGCCCTTCCACCCTCTTTCCCTTCAAACCCCCCTCCTCGCTCTCCCTCCCCCTGTCTCTTTCTGGTGGGTCATTGTTGATGGGTCCACTAATAGAGAACAGTGTGAGGGGGCAGGCAGGCTGCTGATTGGGTTGATGCAGGCAGGGATGTGTATGCCTGGCTTGTCCTAGCCTAGCCTGGCTTGTCCTAGCCTAGCCTGGCCTGTCCTAGCCTGGCTTGTCCTAGCCTAGCCTGGCCTGTCCTAGCCTAGCCTGTCCTAGCCTAGCCTGGCCTGTCCTAGCCTAGCCTGGCCTGTCCTAGCCTAGCCTGGCCTGTCCTAGCCTAGCCTGGCCTGTCCTAGCCTAGCCTGGCCTGTCCTAGCCTGGCCTGTCCTAGCCTAGCCTGGCCTGGCTGCCACTAAAACTGAGACTCAGGATAGATGCAGCCAGGGGCTTCCCTCTGACTATTCACTCATGCCTTTAGTGAAACTGTGAGACAGTTTGCCCAAAGCTGCAAGTCGATAATCTGCAAAAAATATACCAGCATTGCGGCATTGGCACTGTAGTTTCGTAGTTGATTCATGACAATACCCATGTGAAAATGACAGAAGCTGTCCCTGCAGGTCTGAACAGGTGATGGGTACTGTACTGTACTGTAGTGTAGTGTAGTCCAATGTGATGTTTGTTCAGCGTTCTCCAGAGTGCCTTTCTAATAAGCCATAAACAAATAGTGGATTGGGTATAATTGGGTATATTCAAATGGGATATTCTTCCTCACATCAGTCTCCTCCCTGTAGAGTTGAACAGCAGAACATAAGTCTGTAGCTCTAACTAGATCAAGATCAAAGGGAGACACTGCCTACCTCCGCCATGCAGTCGCAGTACTGTACCTCAGCTCTGTCTGGAAGAGCCCCTACTCTCTCTGTCTCTC